>NW_027110569.1:211081-220266 GCF_000696795.3 Halyomorpha halys
ATATATTTTAAATTTAAAAAAATATGTATCGTACAAATCACTAAATACTGATATTATATTCGTTGAACCTTTTCGGTGCAGAAGTCTGGTATTAATTAAGTGTTTCTATTTCAATTCTGTTTCTTCAAGTTCTTTTGAAAACCCCTCATTTTTATTTTTGATAAAATCAGAATCTCGGGTGAAAAGCAGGGACGTTCCCAATTAAGTTCATACTTGTAAGATGGGTTGTGTTGACCGAATTAATTTTATAATGCTGCGGCAACTTATGATAACGGATGATTTTTACTTATTTATTTTGTTTTAGAGACAATTTCATTATCTTTCAAATAAGCAGCTGTGATTGTTTTATTTTATTTTTTAATATTAAGTAAAGTTAAAGGGGTTTCCATGGGAACTTGCTCTAAATATTTTAAAAATAAATATGAAACAAAATTCTAGTATCTTTATGATAGCAGTATTATTTTATGATACTAGTTTGATTTAAATTATTTTGTTTTTTTGAGAATTCATACTTCTTCTGGAAGATCATTAGAGACTTTCACTGCTATCTGAATATTTAATTTTTTTTTTCTTTTGTTTTTAGTTTTTATAAATAATTTTTACTTACCACTTTTATTATTACTTTTATATATTTTATTAAAGTCCAAATAGTTAAAACCCACGCTGCTGCACATCTAAGAGTACCCTATAAGGATAACTGCCAATAATATCTGCATCACAGGTGTCTTTTTTTGAGGTAGAGATCAATATGGGTTTGAGTTGTATCTTCTTTTATGTATCCATAGCTTGGACCATCAACAACCAATGTCTTTTTTTTTTTTTAGATTTCTAGTTTTTATGTGACATCTGAAGGTTTTGCTTTTACGTGAAAATATAAACAATGTTCTCATTAACCCTGTAACTCATTTAAGCGCCCAGGTATGTTTTTACAAAATTAAGTTCTGTTCAGATTTTTACATAAGTACATGAGATGTTTAATTTCACACCAAGTATTTTGTTGTGATTTAATAGAAAAGGCCTTCGTATGATTTTCTAATATTGAAACGTATTTAGGGTACTGTATTACTACATTAAATAAAGATAATTTTCAAAAACTGTCTATAGTATCCATGCGTGGTATGTGGTATATACATTCCATCTTGAGTGTTGAATATTATTGATGAAAATTTGCTAAGGTATGTATTAAACCATTTGCCAAATTAAGGTTTGTCAATATGATGATTTAAAAAAAAAATTATTTAAGAGAACAGTTTTTAACTTAAATGACAGTGTTTAACATGAAATCCATAGTTAAAATCAGCAAATACAGCAATGTATGTATTATAAGAGTAAATCAGTACGCTTTGAGGAAATAAATGAAGGATGAAAAAATTCTATTTCAAAATGACCCTTCTCTTTCAATATTTAAAAGAGAGACGGCTCCCGATGAGATAGCAATGTAAATATAGTTGAGGGCTCGTATATATCTGACCTTATGAAACCGAGGGAGTCCAAGGCTACGCTAGAGGAATTCCGGCATTTCTTGGAGCAGGCTCCACTTTCCACATATTGGCCAATGTAGCTCCGGCAAAAGCAAATCTTTATTTTATCTCGTAAGTTTTAAAATATGTTGTTATTAAATTACAGTAATAATCAGGGAATCTCATAAAAATTAATAAGGTTTTCTTTGTCTGTGAATCCGTCACTGTTAATATAGTATTGGTACGAATTCTAATCTCCATGTGTATTATTATTAGTAGGTTATAATTTATTAGGTTCACAAATCTTACAAAGAAAATATTTCCTCTCTGGTTTTATTATTACAAGCAAATATTAAAACTGCTAGATTAATGTTTAATTTACAACACTGAAATTTTTTTCATAAAATTATTTAAAATAAATAATCTCTCTTGTATAAATATAAATGTTAGCTCTGAAATAGTCGCCGGTTTCCACCTACCCCACGTTGTAGTTTGGCAGTTAATCTATTCAATTCGTTACCAATTTTAATTTTGTCCGAAACATGTAGATATTTATATTTATCAATATCGTATTGTTTGATTAGATTACATGTACCTATTATTGCTCTGATCAATTATAGGTGATAGTCTGAGTGTGTAGTGTACGTGACTTTTCAATAATTTTAGATTAGTTAAGAAATATAATATGGAACGAATTGTCGAAGAAAATTTGAGCTAAGTCAATTTCAAAAATACTTTATTTATTGAGTTGCTCAGTGATGTCGGATCAGTTAAATATAGATTCATAAAATTTAGACCTTGTCATTTCACAATTACTTTTAATGAAATTTTATATCGATATTTAATTGGCTCCCAGTGGAATGGAAACTCAGTTTCTGAAAATTAAGATTTATTGAGTTAAAACAACTTTAATTCCCTGTTTACAGTTTTGCGATCTATTATTTTCTGTTTAAGCTGCCCACTCGTTCGCCATTCTTGTAGCTTCTAGGGACGATCGATGAAGGAGGTGTGTGAAGTACTGACTGAGTGCCTGAAATCGTGCACAAAAGGATGAGTGACCGGAAAGAGCAACTTGAGCAGATGCTTTGTTATCGCCGGTGACGCACTACCAGGTTCACAAGGGATGCTCATCTCAAACTATGCTGTCCTTTCTGTTCTTGCGAATACTTTTTGGGCAGGTTTTGGTAACGGAAAAGGGAAAAAGTCGTCTTATTTTTCGTTGTCATCTTACAATACCTTGCTTATGCAGTCATCACTAGAGGGGTGAAATATTAGAAAAGTTGTGGCAAATATATAATACGTCACGATATCTAATGTGCAGTATTTGTGCGATATCCAAACAAGAACTGAGTTAGGACGCGTCAGAGTTGTCCAAAATCACATATTTTAATCTCATCATTTAATCTTAATCAGTTTGGCTTTTCTTTGTTGAAAAGCGACATGAGTTGTGAAAGTTTTATAAATTTAATTTGTGAAATCTAATCCACCACTTGAGACCAATGTGATTCAGATCATCATATGAGTCCTAGGCATCTTCGGGCGTTTAGTCTTTTGGAGTCATGCACTGGACTTCAGCAGACGGCCTTTCATCTTGACAAATATGTAACTGAAGGTATACTTACTAACTCTAAAGTAGGCAAAATGCTTGTTACCAATCCATTGAAGATCATTACTCAAATAGTGAAAATCACCTCCCTCAGTTACTCGCTCAAAATTTATTTTCTTTTTTTCGGATTAGTTTTATATTATCTAAGCAGAATCTTATAACATCAATGATTTATCATCGCATATTATGAACGGGCAAATAAAAGCACACAACTGACTTCGGCGCCCAACAAAATATCGAGGATGAAAGCTGTCTAACGGTCTTTCTTTTGCTTAGAACTTATTCATCTATTGTACGTGAGGTCATATAGGTTATGACAGAACTTATGAAATATTCCTTGGTTTAGTATGGCTACAAAATATCAATATTTTACCTCGGTATTTGAGTCAGGTTGTCCAATCAGTTTTAAACATTATATATTTATAAGCCAGACCGCCGAATGTCAAGGCACTGGAGGATATGGGCATTTGAATTTATTATTATTTTCATATCGGTTTAGTTGTATTTGGCAACAAAACGCATTATGTTTAAGAAACATAATTTAAAATAAAATCTTTAGAAATTAGTTCTGAATACTTTTTTTTTACGTGATCAATCTTCATTTTTCTGAATACTTATCTGTATAAAAAACTCGATTACATTTGAGAGAGGTGCGTCCAGTTGTCTTAATTCATTATCTTGAAAGTTTTAAATATTTTTTTTGTGATTTCTCAGTAATTTATATTCATAAGACAACGCGATTTTTAAGTTAATATATATTGAATTTATTTACTTCTCGTCCTCATTAAATTTAAAATAAGCCACTGTAAAATTGATTTAAAATTAAAACGATAATTTTACATTACAAAATTCTCTGTTAATAATATTTACTTTTATATATTATTTTACCACTATACATCTTAGTATTTTTGCGGCATTATTTATAATACTTATTTCAAAGAGAATGTGAATTTTTGTGCGAAGAAGATTGGCTGTATACTGTACTACTAGTAATTGTGGCGTAGAAACCGCAAGAAACGGCATCTGGTAAATGTTGGTTATTGGTAAATTGTTATTACTGCTATAACTCTAGTCGCCTAAGACCATGTTTCGTTGTAACTCACCTTAACGGGCCGTGGAATGACTGCTACATTCTGGAATCTTCGTCGCGGAGAGGCAATTTTATCCTGGATACCTATTTCTGGGATTATCCAAGGAACAAGGAAATTTCCTTTCGAATATATCACTTAAATTGTTATGATCACAGGGCCATAAAATGTGTCAAATAAATAATAAAGTTTTAAATGTTTACGACCATTAGCTATTTCATTTTTCATTGCTACTATTCTTTATATATGAGTATTTCAATATTAGCGGTAAGTTTAATAATTATTAAATTAAATATTCTCTTTTGTATAACATTTTTTTAAAACTTATTAATTGCTTACTACTGATTCGATTTTCGTTGTTGTCCTTTCTTTTTAATCTTCTCAACTTGAACCTTTTCCTATGATATTTTATTCTTTTATTTATTTCCAAATAAAAAAAATAGTCTTAAAACATTGCGAATTAAATCTGTTCTGATACAACCAATGAAGGGTCAGGAGGAAGAAAATCAAAATCATGACATCTTTAGAAAAAATAATTAATAGGGAAAATTGGATTATAATCGAAAAATGGTATAACTTTTGTGCCATGGGGTTAAAATTGGTCACATATACACACCATGAGTACACTTTGCCCCAAATTTATTTATTTTTTAATATTTATTTTTTTGTATATACATTATTGATATTGATAAACATATGCGGTTAATTTAGTTTGTCAGAAGTATGATAATAAAGTTAAGTCATCATTTATAAACTTTATTAATCTTAATTTTTCTTTTTCAGGTATGACTTTTGAGCTGCCATATTGTGAGTACTGAACCAATTATGTTAATCATCATAGTTGAATTTGGATTTGTTTTGCATCGTTGAATAACTTAATAAAAACATTTTTAGATAATCTAACGAATAAAAAATAAAAAATTAAATCACGCATATAAACAAGATTATGTGCATATAATAATAATGTTTATTTATTCTGGGATTGATCCCTTTAGAATAATGTACAGGCGTCAAAATTAGGCTTCAGAACCTTAGAGTGAAATACAAAATAAAAATGAAATTATAAAACGTCATAAAATAATGAATTTAAAAAGATAAACATGAAAAACAATAATTAACAAAATATATAATTAGAACTACGAATGAAAGAGGGAATACAATTCTATAGGGATGAGGAAAGATCTACTAAAGGCTGCGGTTCGATGGGCACTTACACATGAGTCTGAAGGCTGTGAGCGGGTATTGCGGGAATATACTGGGGATTTAAATTGAAGAATATCAGAGATGTACGATGGGCGGCGAAATTGGATAATTTGGTATAGGAAGGAAGCAAGAAAATATTTACGATGGAAGGAGGGGTAAATCCACTTCAATTCTTCATAAAATCGAGTGACAGAGGCGTCCCTGGGAACCCAAAGATGAATCGTACAAAGCAATTAATTAACGGTTATATAGTGACTTCAATTGACAATGATTTACCAGATATACACAGTTTAGTTAGTTAAATTTGAATTTAAAAGGTATAGGTATGGTAGAACTGTTTTTGCAAGCTGGATAGGAGGCTTTACAGATAGCGAGAGTGATACAAATAGGATCAGTAATCCTAACGGTAGGTAGGATAAAGATTATATATTTTTTTATAAATACTGAAAAAATCTTTTTTAAAGTAGTTAAATGTAAAGGATATGGATCAATTGATGTGATTTGATGGAGTGCGTGGAGGAGTCCAGGTCGAGGAGATTTGAGCAGCTTTTTTTATTGCCAATATTTGAGTTGTAAAACGCTTATAGTATCCATCATATTCTAGCTGTGGTAAAATATTTGACATGACCGTTTTCGTTAAGAGAAGAACAACGCCTGACGTTTTGGATAAAGAATACCAATTTGTCCTAAAGAAGGATGAGTTGTGTTTATAACGTATTCTCGCATCTGTGTGTTTTATGTTAGTTAAAGTTTATTATTAGTTCCACCAATAATAGTTTAGGAAAAACTATCGACAATAAACAAGGACCTGGGAGAGTATAAACCACTCCAGCTCAACTGTCAAAGGATCGGAGTGCCATGTTTGCGGAGCGCTGGTTGTTACAAGGGTAGGCGCGGTAAACACGTTTAAATGTTAATGCCCTATCAACGATATCTGCCCTTCTCTTTGTCTTCTCTCCCTTCAAGTACCCAATTTCTAGTCTGTTTCAATCCAAATGCTCCTCTAATTCATGCTTACTAAACACTTCTCTTGTGGTATGGTTAACTGGTTTAAGTATTCAGTTTTAGATATTTTCCCTTTATTTTAAAAAAAATAAAAATTTCACCTGCAATGATGAAACTTTATGATTAAACCTTTAAGCTGATTACATTTTGCATTAACTTTAATTTTATTTTTTTATATATTTATAATTGCGGAAGGATATTCGTATGAAAATACACAAAACTGAAAGTAATAATCAATTAGAAACCTGTTCATTTCAAAATAAAATTTTAAAAAAAAAATGTGATACTGCGTGTGATTGTGTTTAAGATACTATTTTACTTTAAGTTTAAATTTATTTAGTTTTTTTTTTCTCAAATATTTCTTATTTTACTATCAGTTAATTTAGATATTTGTAAATATGGTGAGAATGAGATGTATAATCCATATTTCCATTGTATAAAGATATGACAGAATATAATATTGCACAATTAAAAAAAAAATACTAAAAGTATTGCGGTTGGGAGGCTGCCAGTTTATGAATTTTTTTTCCACCGTCCAGTAGGCAAAGCATGCTAATCCATGAGTCACGAGCCTCTAAGTATACATGCTGAGTAGAAAGATTATAGATAGTAATGCGTTTAATTACAACAAAAAGCAGGAACGTGTAGACTAAGGATAAGGTAAAATTAGGTAGGCATTTCTAGTATTTCTGAACATCTTTTCTGGTGCCAGAACAGAAATCTGATTACATCTGAACTATTCTTTCACTTGCCAATAAGAAACACGAAACCAAATAACACATTCCCCTATAATTTTAAGGATTTGTTTTGCTATATTTGGAGAGATAGTTGGATCCGGCTACTATCAAATAAATAACTCGATACATTCCTCTCATGAGGGATATTAAACATCTTTGTCATAAATTATAAACCTTTCACTACTCAAATTTATTATTAATAAGAAGTATCATTAATTTTTATATTATAGACGAATCTTTCTCGAATATATTTTGCCTCTCCGTGAATATATTATCATTATTGCTTTAATGGCACAAAATTTCATTCGTACAAAATACAGATTAAACTCGTATTTTTTTTCTTTCTTTTTAGTTACGTTGAGTGCAAAATTTCAAAGGCGAAATTGAAGTGACTAATTAAATTGTTTGTGATATTATACAAAGGCTCTAAAGCTTAAGGGAACCGTAGGACAAAGCTTAACAAGGTTAGTCCCATCCTGGTGATTAAAAGGGGTAATTTTGTAATCACATTTGCTATCATTAAGTCTTCTGTCTTTATTTGATTACTCACTGTATATTTATTCTCTTTTATCTTGTTTCGTGTAGGATCTAAGCTTCTTTTAGTAAAAGTTTGTCGGTGTATACTCTGTGCTAGGCTACATTAAAGTTAATTTTTGTTATCCATTAATGATGGTTTATTATGTTGTACACCATATTACATCACTAGAAACAACAGTTACGATTATTATGTTGTTCAATTCCTGGCTCGAGACTGTTTATATTTACCAATTATAATAAAATATTATATATTTAATTAATAATGAACTGGTAAAAGAATAATACTTTTGAGGTTTATTGTCACAGGCTTGCTTTTTTTTGTGAAACTAAAGGACGATTTTTTATTTTAGATGTAGTGCTGAAGTTATCCTCGATATTCGACTGTATCAGCTTTTACTTATTTTTTTATTTATTTATTTTTTAAATGGTGCTTTATAGGAGGTTTTATTTGTTTATTTCTTGGGCATTCACTACAGTAGAGAAAACATAAATCATAAGACCAATCGAACTCATTACTCCAAAGCCTAAAAAAAATAAATACTTTTATATTCTTATTTTTTTCCCCCATTTCGATTTATAACATATAAATAATTTTGTAGTGACCTGTGGCTTTGGGTCTAAATCCAAAAAATTCTTTCCTGTAGTTAAGAAGAAAAAAATGCAATGTGACGATAAACCTCAGATTTTGAGAGTGAGTTAAAATTTTTGAAAATCATAATCCATTAAAAAAGGTTCATTATTGAAAATGTAAGACCGAAGTACATTACTTTAGTTAAATTTATAAATAATATTTTATGTAGATGTATGTTTTTATTTCGTTTTATATTATAATTTTCTGTTTGTTTCTTCTTTAATTCATCTCCTTTCAGATTCTTTTTCCTCATATGCCATTTCACAACCTAATGTAATCATGTAAACTACAAGAAAACAAGGTGTTTTAGTTAGTTTTGACAGTCGGAATGAATTTTATAAGAGATTGATAAGTTGATTGGTTGTTTCTTATTAGATAGCAACCATAATGATTTAATGGATTTACAGAAAAAACAAGAAACATATGAAGATAAGAGATAATATAGGTATATAAGAGTATGCTTTCCTTTTTCTCGTACACACCTTCTTCTCGTTCTTCACACACCTTATTAATTGTTCTCACCACATCTAATTACTGTTATTTATTAATATAAGAGCAGTAATCTACTCTTATGTTATATAACTTTATATCTAATTCTATAATTTTGTTTTTCTACTAACATATTTAATTAATCACTTACTCACCTTTCTTTATATTTTTTATATTACTTCAATTTTAAATAATCTCTTATTTTGTATATGTATTTCAATCATCATCTCCTCATCGATTTTCCTTTTCCCTTTTACTATCAGTATTATTGATTTTTTTTTTTTTTACTTGATAACGCATTTGATTTTAATTTATTTATTCGATAATTTTGTCATATTTTTCCCAAGGGAGTTAAGTATATTTAGTTCTTCTCATTTTATGATTACTACTTTTAATTGTAATCGTATCTTTTTAAAACATGTCAAAACT
>NW_027110569.1:224421-232928 GCF_000696795.3 Halyomorpha halys
TTGTAATTTCAATTGTATTTGTATTTCTACTGAATGAACATGCCAATTGTAATCGAATTTGTAAAGCAAGTGTAAATGGCCCGAGTGGTCGAAACACTTAAATTAATAAAAAAAAAAAAAAAAAAAAAAAAAAAACGATAAAAATGAGTTGTAAACAAAATGAGCATAAAAAAAAAAAATAGGAGACCGCGGGCAAACCACAAACCACCGCCCAATTGGGGGCGCTCATTAATTTCCCGAATACTATGACAACAAGGGGTGGGGATTGCGAACAAATTAATCAGGGAGGAGTATTGTGAGTGATGATTCGCTGGCGGGCCTTTATGACACCCGCCCGCCCGAGCACAATGGATTGCCAAACGGTAGAATTATGGGCACCGTAAAATTGTTGTGGTTTGCAAGGCTTTCTACCTAGTCCTCTTCATGTGGCCATCACCAATTGCAACGCTTGATGTATTTGTCTGTTTAATATTGTAACTATGTTTGCAATGACTATCAGCCTAGTTTCATTGTGTGTTTATTCACAATGGATGCGGACCATCTTATTTATGCTTGTAAATTTGAAAGTTGAAAAAGTAAATTTGAAAATAAAGGTTGAGGTGCAAACTAATTAAAAAATAAAATAAACCAAAAAAGGTTAAATTAGTGTATTCCTCTCCCTACACAACAGTACTGATGAAGATCCGCAGTGTAGGTCGAAACGTTGGGCATTAATAAATAGTTGAAAACTATTTTTGTTCCATATTGGAATTTTCATATTTTGTTTTACTTATGATTAAATGAAATTAAAACTTTTTTTGTATTTACCGTTTATGTCATTAATTAGAACATTTGGACCCACACTAAAAAATAAAATAAACCAAAAAAAATTAAATCAGTGTACTCCTCTCCCTACACAACAGTTTTGATGAAGATCCGCAGTGTAGGTCGAAACATTGTTCATTAATAAATTGTTGAAAACTATATAGGTTTCATATTGGAAGAAGATAGTTGACCGTATGAAAAAATATTGACTATTAAATATTTTTTCTACTATTTTGTACCTTTATTGACCGCCACCCGGACTATCTTCCTACAAAATATTTTTGTTTTCCTTGACCGCAATCTTGACTATCTCCTTCTAAAACCTTTTGTGGGTTTATTAGAAACATTCCTAGTACAAAACCATTGGTTTTTGGAAAAATTGTAAAAAAAACTTAAAAATTCGTCAATTTATTTATTGATGGAAAATTATTAGTAAGAAACCTAATGTATATTAATAGTTAAAGAAAATGTTATATATTTATACAGTTACAATACAATAGTTTTATTAAATTAATTTAATTTATAAATTTTTAAAAATTATTTAATAAATTCTATTGATTGATTATGTATGAATAAATAAATTTTTCGTAGATCATTTGACATTTTTTAAAAAATATTGTTGTGGTACTGTATGAGCAATTACTAAACATTAATTAATATATAGTCAGTATATATTAATCAATGTTTACTCTCACTATACCAATAAATTTGAAATTAGTAGAATAATAAGGTTGGTATTTGGAATGATATATTGGCCAAAACGGTGCCGTAAACGATGCTATATTATCAGAATTTTCCTTTGTCTGAGATGCTATAAGAGGAGTTGCAAGGCGAGCCATTGTTTAGTGTATAGTTTGCTGGCTGGAATGGTAGAAGCAGACCTGCATACCAATACTCCCTGCTTTTAATTAAATCTCTTTCCATCCTCTCTGTACAAATTACTCAAAGAAAAGGCGGCGATTGCATTAGTCTTTCTCTTTCTTAGTCCTCTCTCTGTGGACCCTTTCTTCTTCTTCCAGCCATTTTCTCTCTTCGCCCTACCTTTACCTTGTCGTCCGCTCTTCATTGTTCGGCTTTTTAGTGATGGTGGAACTTATCACTCTTTAGTAATTGTTGTTAACTACTGATCTAGATTATAAATTACTCTTGAATTATTTGGATGGGATTTGAACTAGCATATAATTTTTTCAATTTATGGTTTCTTTCAAATTAAAGAAGATAAAATTAATAGATTAAATAGTGCTTATTTAACAAACTGGAAATGTTCTTTGTGCCACCCACGTCTTCATTTGACCTCTGTAGATAATTTTGCTGTTTAAATTAAATAATGTTTAAGTTAAGTCTCAAAACAAGGTCATTAATTTCAGTCAAATCAACCTATTTTTCAATATATTCAATTTTCCACTTGATTTTAAAACTAAAAGCGCTATTAATACTAACGCTACAAGTGAATGATAATAGTGTCAAGTTAATCTGTAATTAGAAGTTTTAAAATCAAATGGAAAATTGAATATATTGAAAAATAGGGTGATTTGACTAAAATTAATGACGTTAGCCGAATTGCCTGTAAAAAGTTTTGAATGTTGGATGTGGGGTGTAAGTAAAAAAAAAAAACTGAATTATTCAGATTTCTCTCTAAGGATCACATGGTGAATGATCCTCCTATAGAACAATTTTTACAAATATTTATTATTATTACAATTATTTTATGTTAATTCTTCTTTATGGACTTGCATTCCTATAACATATTTTTGAAGTATGAGTAGTCAATTTAGTAATTTAGCCAATTCATGTAACAGTTTAGTGTAAGTTATTATGGAGGGGTGGTAAATAGTTTTGTACATTTGTTCACTCATAATTATCAGTGAGCACTTATATAGGTAACGGCATGACGTTTGTGACTATTAATGTGTAACAAGTGTAGAGTCACGCACATACTGTCACGCTTACGTATTTATTGAATTCATTATTATCTTTTCAAAAGATTCTTTGGCGGTGACACTTTTTACAAAATTTGTACGGTTTTGATTATTTATTGTATTTACATTCGTCTTTCTCATCTAAACACATCAATTATTTTCGCTCGCTTTGTAGAATTCCTGAAAAAGTCACATTTTCAGTTTTATTTCGATAATTTTGATAAATTGTATGTTATTGAAGCATTTATTAGGTAAGTCGCATGATATTTCTCTATTCGAATTTACTCAAATAAACAATTATTTTTTCCAGTTAGTGGAATAACAGTCCAGATTGTCACTGTAGCAATCAGGTAGATGGTTTTTTTTTTGTGATAGCAGTGGACCGTTTTGATTGTAATTGTTTCTCAATTGAAGTTTTATTGCAATATTGGACATTTATTTGGAAACGTATGTTGCTATGTTTATTTCCTATTTATTTTACAATTTATGTTCATTTACATTTATTTTGTGAATACTTTTTGTACCTTTTGCTGCACAGCATTTTTTCTGGATTAAGTCGATATTTTCTTTTCTATTATTACTTTATATTTTCAATGGTTTACGATTTGTACTAAATAAATATAAAACATATTGTGTGCGTTATTTCCAAAAAAGGAAATGTAATTTGGTGCTCATATTTTCGAAAGGTAATTTTAATGTTAGGCTTTGGACCTAACAAAAAAAGAATTTTTAATTTCCAATTCTTCGTTCACACTTAGATTCAGTATTATTAATGCTACTTTTAAGCATGCGCTTCATTTTAGCGTTTACGAGATTTAAAACAACTATGAGGAAAGAGAGTCCTGACCTCTTTATTATTTCCTATTCTTTCTAAAGTTTTTTGGTCAAGTTTCTTAAATCAGTGAATTTTTTTTTTCACGCTTATTCAATTATTGTATTTCATTGAATTGATTAGCCATTGGTTATAGAACAACTAGAAATTAACATTTTGTGAGTTTATTTTGTCAATTATCATAAAAACTACTACTTTTACAAAGATAAACATTATTAACTACTTTATAGCATTTAACTAGCTTTAATTTGAGCTCTGGCAGACATCTTTACGTCCAATGTTTTCTGAAATAAAAGTTTTTCATAAATCAAACTTATTCTCCGAACAACTATAAATCAATTTATTCTGGCAAATATCATGAAAACTACTATTTCTAGGAATATACTCGTCATAAACTATTTTATAGCCCATTGAACTAGCTTTAATTTGAGTGTTAATTGACATCTGTACGTCGAATGGTTATTGAGATATAGATTTCTCAAAATAGATTCACTAACTATTATACATTTTTATGGAATGTTGCTTTTTAAAAGGCTATATCTCGAAAACTATGGGACATAAATAGCTCTATTGTGGCTCATATTTCAGCAAATTTACTTTCCTTTAAATAATGTTCTTTTAGATTTTCTAGTGTTGTGGGTAGTTTTTAAGATATACAATGAAAAATTAATGGGTTTTTAAGGGTTTGAAACAGCCGCCATTTTTTATTCCCCCTCTCTATACTCATCAAGTTTGACTAGTAATTATACATAGTTTTCCTTAAAGTAATCAAAAATTGGGATGAGATAACTGCCTTTCTTTCTTCCGGCTCTTGTACTATGAGATAAGGAACACGCTGTTTAAAATTGAATTATTTCTAAAATTATTATTTTTTCCTTATATTCAGATATCCACTGCCAAATATACCTCGAGTTAATGTTTTTATTAATTAATTTTTATTATCAATTAAAGAAAGAAACCTTTAGCCTCTCAATTAGCAGCAAATTAATTGATTTTTAAAAATAATAATGTAGCTATAAATTTCGGTTATTTTTAATGTTTTCTTATTAATGTAAGGGCATGCTCATATTCATTTTACTGAAGCTTGTTCTTTCTGTAGTCTCTGGATATAGATATTTCCATTATAGATCGCACATTATAAGAGCTATATTATATCCAACATCTTAAGAATCTTTAGAATATGTTAGTACTGTCCTTTGTGTTTGAAATAGCTAGCAAATCCATCTAAATATAGTTCACTTGAGAGACAATTTTATCTTACTTTCCACGTGCTTCTTTTATCTTTATAAACTTTTGTTCTAATAAAAGTTTCATTATATAGTAGTTGGAAACACCCTGTCATTTTTATTAAGGTTATTGGTTTCTGCTTCAACAAAGGTATGTTATTAACTTTAATATTTTAATTTCACTCAATTTGTGATGAAAATTTTAGTTTATTAGGAAAGAGTAGTACAGTTTTATTATTAGATTTTTGAAATCCAGCATATTTGATCTTCCAAACAGATCGTATTTCGAAGATTTTGAACAACGAATCATACTCCACTTGCCATAATAAAAGAATTTTGATGCTTCTTAAATAAAGTTAGCACACTTGACGTTCGAAACAAGAAGAAAATCACTGTCCTCATCATTTTTCGTGACAAAAAACCTTCGATGTTCTTTTCTGATTTTGGGGACCTTTAGAAGTTTGTCCTACTATTAGTTCTTGCAGGATTATTTTTTTATTTAACATTTTGATATATCAATGCAAGTATAAATTTTAAATGTATTTAAAAAAATAATTCAATTTAGAATAATGCTTGTACAACTTCATGGTTATGATAATAAACTCTGCTTTTACTGCAGGTCATTGGTACGGCAACTACGGTAACCGCTATTTTGCAATTCGGCATAACTGAATATTATTAACTGCTTGTTACTATTCCACGTGAAATGTTGTCTCATGAATTTCATATTTCGTTAAAAAATCATTCGTTAGTCATTGTATCTCATGTTTTTCAGTGGTCATTTCCTACTCTACGTACATTGTGTATTTTTTAAATATTATATATTTTTTACTTTGTATTACTTTTTCACTACAAGGATGTATGCAGAGAACGTTTAGTGGTATCGGTCTCAAACCTTTTGGTTCGTTAGGCATTAATTATTATTATTATTACTACTATTTTTTCACAATAAGGACAATTTATTTAAAATAATAAATTTTCCAAATTATCGAAACTTTTTTAGGAATTTAAGTTTTAATTTTATAATATTTGATTAGTCGAATGATAAAATATAGAATTTTTAATTGTTTTATTGTCTGTGCATTTATATTTTTCTTCTATGAAACCCTCAACAAATAGTGTAAAAGAGATGGGTTAATGATTAAAAATTTGTTATTTTTAACTATTAATTCCTATTAACAGTTGAAAATGTATTTAAATAGAAAAAGTAACGGTTATAAAATAATAATATATTCCTTTCTTTTCACATGCGGTCTAAATACAATCAAATCCTAGAAACGAACTGGAGTTTTATCTTATAAACTGATCAGTTTTCTAGGAATATATACTTTTTATTAAGTTTAACTTTTTTCTATTGTGTTGTGTTATCAAATGTATTGAATAATGACTGTTATTGTAGATTCTCTTGATGATATATTAGTAATTGGCTACTTTAGTGGATAATGATGCTATGAAATTTTTGGGAAAAACCAAAGATTTTTCATTAAAATATTTTAAATATTCCTTTTAATTTATTTAATATTTTGGTAATTTTCAGGAGTGAAATATTTAGTTTTTTTTTAAATAATGGGAATAAAAAAACATTAAATTCAATCGTTCTTAGATCATACGTTTTTGAGTCAAAATTGTGTCATCTCTTCAATCATTAAGCTAACTTGTCATTCGAATTAAACGTAAAGAGAATAATATAGGATTTTATGGATACGAGCCTTCATAAGTGGAGGAGAAGAACTGACAGTGAATTATTTTCAGAGACTGGTCAGTAAATATCTCATGCTATGAAGGCAAGGAGATTAAAATGGGCAGGGCATGTGACAGGAAGCAATCCATCAGGATGCCTGTACACAACAATTAATATGAGTATATTTTGCAAGAGTGCAATTGAAGGACAAAACCAAATGAACAGACAAAATCAACAAAAATGCGAAAAAGGTGCATGCAACAAACTGGAAAGAAGTAGCCCAAGATAGCCATGTAGAAGGCTGGATCGGGGGCCAAAGATTAAGAAGGTCTATTTTTGGATAACCTCAAATTTATTATTGAACATGTTAATTTTAACAGTCATCCTCAATTTATAGATATTTGATTTGTAATTGTTGTGCATCTCTAGGAAGAAGGGCATGTACTAATATATGGGCCCGAACCTGGATTTTACAGTGAAGTTCGATTACATTTGTATTTATTTAATAACATAATTGATAGCCTCTGAAGCCCATCGTACATGCAGAATTCTAATTTGTTCGAATAAATATTGAACATATACAATTTGCTAAAGTTAAAAGCCGAAGCGGCTGTTAAAATACCCGCATGCACGTAAATATTAGCATTTCCTTTTACTTATTTACTGTTTGATATAACTTTAGGTCGATGTACATTAAGATGAGATGTGTATCATTGGTTGTTTAACATTAAAACACACATTTACGAAGCTTGTAAATTATACAGTTCGTTATGGCGTTACGTTTGGCTGACCGAACTTTAATTCCTGCTTCTGTTTGTTCAGTTTTTCTAAATTTAAAAATTAATTAACTGCAGTTAATAGAGATTCTAAGATTACGTGACTTTGAATGCGGTATCGTTGTGTTGTGGTTTTAGTAAATGGGAATTAATAATTTTTACAATTTTTTTTCTTGCTTTTTGCTATCTCTCCTATATGTCGAATAAATTTTATTTATTTATTATTTTTGAGTTACAAATTATTTTTTTGTTAGGATAAAATATGGTAATACTTCTCAGTTTCTTGAATAGATCGATTAATTACAATGTACATATTTTCATAAAGCTATAATAGAAATACTTATAGTGCACATACCTACATGCTATAGTGCTGGTACTTAATTTGCGTGACACAGTGGGTTGATTTTATTTTTTGTACTTTCATATTTGAAGTTTCAAATTAAAAAAAAATAAACTTCAGAATAAAAGAAAAGTAAAGTAAATAAAAATCAATTTATTTAATAAATAAAAGAATATTTAACACACTAGATTAAAAATAAAATATATACCTTTCTCAATTATTGTTTTATACAACTCAGCAATAATGTAATATTTTTCCATTAGTATATGTTTCGTACTTTAGTGTATTTATATTTTTTAAGGTCTTGAATCGTCGTTTCCCTATATACCATAAGTGTTATATTCTATCCCTATATTCTATGTGGGTGTTATTTTCTTCCTTCAGGAATGAAATTTGCTCCTCTAACAATTAACGTTGTGTGGTGCTCATTGTGGCACACCAGTGATGTTGAAAGGCCCTAAACAGTTTAGAGGGAGGGGGACATCAGAAGTATCCTCTCCCATTGGTGGTCTTTTTTACTTATATCTTATCTCTAACTAAACTAGAATCCTGCAACTTATTTTTGTTTGATGGATGCACCATACTATTAATTAACATGTATAAA
The DNA here is from genome assembly GCF_000696795.3 of Halyomorpha halys. NCBI lineage: Eukaryota > Metazoa > Arthropoda > Insecta > Hemiptera > Pentatomidae > Halyomorpha > Halyomorpha halys. The sequence continues at coordinate 232,604 of NW_027110569.1, forward strand.
TGATACAGTTAATAAAAAAAAATCGTATAAATCGTTCCGCTGCAGATATTTATGAGCTTAATGAACTTTCGGAACTTATTCTTTCAAGAAGGAAGTGTAAAAAATAAAATATGAATTTTAACAATTTAAATTTTAAAAACAATCGAGTTTTTTTCATATTTCTACTATCACTCCGTTCTGGGCTTCTGGTGCTTACGTTCTGTAGATAAGTTCTAAGTGTTATCAGAGCAGTCGTGAACTTCATTCGCAGTATCTGGATTTTTGTGAGGTGAGGAGTTCAAGCTGATTTATCATTTATTATTTATAGTCTATTATTATTTATGAT
>NW_027110569.1:232978-234777 GCF_000696795.3 Halyomorpha halys
CATTTTTTAATATATATTCTGCTCTGATTTTCATTTTTTTTTTTGTTTTTGTATAAAGATTTTGTATATTTTGCAACTATTACTGACTTGAATAGAATATTTGTTTTCGTTATTTCTAAAGTATAAGTTTCAACTACGAACAGAGTATGCAATTTCCTTTTTCTGTCCTGGCTGGATAAAATAATCCAATCTGTTTTCCCGAGTTTAACATCACACACTGGCGTTGCTCCACTTTAATGTACATGTGTCCTCTTTTTAATTGGTTTTAAATTATTTTTCCTATTTCTCTTTGATCAAGTTTTTTTCAATAGTTATTCATTAAATGCAATCCCGTTGTAATGATTACTACTTTTTTTTTTATTCTGAAGAAAGACGGGTATTATATTGATATCAAGTAAATAAAGGAGAAAAAATTAGAAAAGGTTATAGAGAAATATGTTAGCTTGGATATAATAGTGAAGGATATTGATGGTCGATGGTACCATTGACTCTGGTGAAGAGCAGGCATCCATTGAGCTGTATATACAGGTACCGGTATGGACACTTTGATAAGGGATTCGGGCTGTCTGAATCAGCATCTTTGTCGCCGTCACTCTCTTGTCAGCAATCATCTGTCTTTCTTTTCCTCTCCTCTATATATCCTAACCTTATATAGTTATTCATAATAATATGGCAGATCTGTGTATGTATATATTGGAGACCAAATTACTAACCAATCTTAATGTACATATTTTAACCTTGTGGGTTATTACTTTTTGTTTTTTCCTATACCAATATAATTTCTGAATTTTCATGATTTCAAAAATATTCTGTATTTTGAAAAAAATCATTTCTTTATACTTTGAGAGCACTATATAGTGATTTCTTAATGGGTATGTAATTTTGTAGTTCTTAAAATTGTAATTAATAGTATACACAAGTTTTAACGAACTTCGTATTTTTCATATTCTCTTTAAACAAATAATTGAAACATAGATGTGTAATGAGCACTCGACCATTTGATATATTTTTGTTTGTTTTATATTTATGTTATATGTTGATTCATGTTTGGGACAGATTATATTTATTAATTATAACAAATAAGCTGCATTTAGCCTCAGCATTTTTTATTAATTTATTTTATATCTCCAACTATTCTCAGAAAATTGCTGGATCCTGGAATTCCTGGAATATTCAAAGGTATATATAATGAGGATGGTAAAATTATTATAACTTGGAAAACGACTGGTGTAGGTCAAGTGTTTAATAAAAAAAAAGTTTAACATTTATTTCAATCTAGTTTTGTTATTTTTGATTAACAAAATCATGAATTATTTCTTTAAAGCTTAAAACCACTTAAAACACTTTTCTTAGACATTAGTAATGAACTAATCGATCTATCTTGATGCAGTTGTACTTCTCAATTCATCCTTAATACGTTTTAAATTTATGAACTCAGGACTTGGGGAGCCCTGAGGATGATGGGACTCGGATTCAGCAAGTCCATTGATGCTAGAGATAGTAGCTCTGATCGACATCGTTCTTCCACCAATACCTTTGTTTGTTCCTTAAAAAAATGACTATATAGGGTCAGCGTTTTAAGTAATGCAAAGTAGAATTTCAAAGTGTTCTGCAGCGTATATAATAATTAACCTATTTTAAACTGATTTTCTGACTTATTACTTTTATCTTAATGAGTCTTCTGCAATCAGAACTCAAAAGATGATAGATAAAAAATCGTATTCATGCTTATCATAAAAAGTGCAGAGCTTAGTTAATTTGGTTTAGATATCAATTGCTGAAGTAAATATTAAAGTGAT
>NW_027110569.1:234832-248277 GCF_000696795.3 Halyomorpha halys
TTGGGAAAATCTATTATTAAGTACAAAAAAATGTTTTTATCGTATCATACTCTTGGGTTCTATAAACATGATAGTCTGTACTCAGTTTGATTTGTTTTTTTGTTTGTCTTCTATCGCCACTCTAATCTTTTAGTTTTCTCTATTCTACTCGGGCTGAAACCTATTTAAGGGCCAAGTACTCCGTAAAAGGAAAGGGGTTTGACTTCAGCTCCTCAACAAAAAGTAAAGTAGCCTGGATGGGACCCGAGGATTTATTGAGTTAGTAAAAGAAAAGTGGCTTCTTTTGACAAGCGTTTCAAGCTGATTAACAGCGTTATTTCAAATTGGATTGTCTCGTGGAAGAAATAACATTCTTCAACAAACTGTTCAACTAAACTGTGTAAGAATATCTGTTGTTAGCAGAAACATAAACTTTTTAAGAAATTTATACTTTTTTTTTAGATAGATCAATAAATAGAATAATCTGTGTCATTGTTAATGACCATTATGAATGTCTCCAAATATCTAATAATTTATATTTGAGCTGTTACTCAATTAGAATAATTCTAAAACATATGGTATTAATGATTTTCATTTGATTAAACTATTTCAATTTTCATGTAATGACGATCGAGGTATGTGAATTTAAAGGATAATTATTGTTATTGACAGTAGTTGTTTCTAATTATTTGAATTTTACTAATTCAAGATATTGCCTTCCATTTGGTATAACTTTTATAAAGCATCATTCAACTTGTATATTTTGTAATATGTAAATATTTTTTATTGTCATACATCTTTAAACACTGTATTGGGTTAAGTTGTATTTTGATAACTATTTATTATACAGACAGGTCCTTTATTCATTTATTGTATTGAACAAAAAGATACTTAGCTTAGATTTTATTATTTTATATGAACCAGTATGACAGTGGAAGACTCTAATAAGAGAAACAGAGAAAATGGGTTTGCAAGTAAATGAAGACAAAATAAAGTATGTGTTTGTTTGCCGAAAATGCACCCTAATGTTTCCGAAAGTAGTCCGTTTCAAACCGCTCGGCTCCACAGTAACCTCAATAAATAATCAACTGACTGTGATACTCCAGCGAATCAAAAAATTAACATTAATCTGAAACTAAGGGTGTAAAATATCATGATATCTGATATAATCTCTAACAGGCACCCTGGAAAGTAGAATAGAGAGATATGAACGGAACGTCCCCTGTACTATTACAGGAGCGATCTGGGATAAGAGCCTTAGGGACACATAGAGGAGAAGAACTAACCGTCAATAACTAACTAATGATATAAAGGCAAGGAGGTTAAGATGAGGGGACGTGTGGCTCCAAGCAATCCCTCGGAACGCCTCTACACAACAAGGAATGCCAGTATATTCGGTAAGATGCCACGTGGAAGGACAAAAATCAGATGAATTGGTAGATTTAACAAAGAGGCGAAGGAGCTTTGAAAGCAAATTGGAAAGCAAAAGGCCAAGACAGACAGGCGTATGAAAAAAAAAACTGGACCAATCTGGTTTCAGTGGGTGCCGTGCTTTAGACAGTCTGAAAACACTAACATAACGGAAACAATGTATATAACAATAGTAGTAATAGAAAAAATGATTAGAACATAATTTACCTGGGGATTCAAATCGGATAAATTTTGTATAATGTTTCCAACAATAATAATCAGTTGACTTTTTTACACCAGTTTATGTGAGGCCTAATTCATTTTTCATTTTCACTTCTTTTTTTTTAGTATGTGATTGTGTTATACCATTTTAATAATAAATATAAATTTAATTGTATAAAGACAATAATTTATAAAATTATAAATAATTTTTCTATAAAATCTTAATTATTTACTAACTAAATACTAAAAAAACTAAAAACTAAAAACTCTTTTTAATCGATGAATAATTTCTATTTCTGTTTGTTATACTTAATTCTGATTACCATCATGTAGTCAATGGATCGTTAGTGGTAATCTGTACTATTCCCTAACACAGAGCAAAACGACTGTATACTGCTGAATGTAATCTGGCTAGCTCCCAAATCACGTCGCCATGGGAGCCATAATTCGTGGTAATCAAAGAATCCTAGAGCCAGCAACTCCGTGTAGTGGCGGATCAATGAAAGGTTAGAATAGCCAGTACAGAGGATGTAGCTCTGTCCCAATCCTTCAAATAAATAATTGAATATATGTAAATATATAGTGACTGAATGAACAATTCAGACATTTCTGTTAGGAAACGAGGTATAAAAAAATTAGACCGAAATTCAGAAATTTTTTGAATCTCAGTAAGATATATTATTAAATACCTCCTAGGATATTTAATTAAATTATATAATTAATTGGTTTAAAAAATTAAAAATGATACTATTATTATAATATTGAAAATTATACTAATATTATTATATACATTAATTATTCTTACTTATATTATATACTAATGTTAAACTCTATTAAAACATGTAATAAATTGTCGTTCAATATGAGCTTAAATGGGACATTAAATATGGGTGGGGTTAACTCCTCCTACTTAGCTCTTAAGTAAGCCGGAGGGGGTTTAGTTACAGCTATGAATAAAATATATACTTTAGACTTTTGAATGATCTCCAAATTCATTCAGACAAATATCCATAACAGTCAGTGGATTGAATAAGAATTTGTTTATCCTTGATTCTTGAGATTCTGTTATTATAAACCAACGTGGGCCAATATAGAGTGGAATCTCACGGTATGTTCCATGGTGATGGTGATAATGACAGTTGTTACAACCACTAAGAACGTGTAAACTATGTTTGCTATCGTAGCACTATTGTCAAAATAGCTGGATTTGCTTGATTGTCAGGTTTGATTCCCACCTGAGTCAGCCAATGTTTATTTCACGTTGGTCCCAAGATTCAAAAAGGACAACCATTCTTGTAGAGGAAGTCTACTTCGAAGATATTCTAGCATTCTATCTGAGTCCTCACGACTGTTCCTCGCTGGCAATCTCCTCTTTATAAGAGGTTTCGCATGTGGTTATTAGTGTAGTAATAATAATTAACAATTTTCTTGTTTTTGTAATGTTTCATCTAAATTCGATTAGTTCCTGTTTTCATTATCAAGATATCAACCAATTTTGGATATTTATTTCGGAATGAATTATAAATATTCCCTAAACAGCGGAAACGTTTTATTATAGTTAACTTAACCTGAGTGTATTTCGGTGTTAAAGAATGTTTAATTTCTTTTTTAAAATTAATATATAATTGTTTGGAGGATTATATTTTGGATAAGTTAACATCAAATTCTTCCATAAACACACTATTCTTCATACTTTATTGTTTTTAGATATTCGACTAATGTTCAACGGTCCAAAAGTAGTTCGTTCAATATTTTTGGAAAAATAGCTAGCGATCCATGGTATACTATTAAGAAGATATCCGCTTTCCAGGAACCAGCGAAAACATCTCTCTACGGTGGAAAGTCTTCCCTGATCCTCACCAATTTATATCCATAAGCTCCACCCTCTTTCACACATTACTTTTCTCCTGTCTTCCCTCTCCCTTCTCTTTATAAATGATTCTATATATTTATATATATTTTTTTTATCTTCTCTTCTTTTATATTCTTTATCTTCGATTTTATAAAACCTCTACTCCCTGAATATACCTCTTTGAAATCTTCTCTACCTTGTTCAGTTTTCTTCTGAGATATGGGTAATTCAAATAATTTTTTTTTGTATTAACTTTTTTCTTTCTTACAAAAAATATAATGCAGTATTGAAACTAAAGATATAATAAGTAAATGTGAATTGTTCAATGACATGATATTTCAAAATTTTAATAGTTTTTCAGCTTCAAATTCAAGGTCCTGGGGTCATCTTCTTTTCAGGCGCCTCTGAGAATTATTAGGAATAAAATAAGCAACAAGGTTAGAAACTAGTGGATTTGAGATTCTTTGAAGATTGATACCTGGTTCAGGGATCGGCAACGTATGGAACATTATTAAGCCCTTTATGGATGTTTTATTTGTGACAACATTGAGGATTTTAAGAAGGATTTCGAATTGTTGAGATTGGATACGAGAGGAATTCGATAGTTTAGTGGAGCCCCAAAGCTTAACTCCTCGAGTCCGAATAGGGCTTATTGTAGTCAGGTAAATCAGTGTTTTGTAATCGATTGGTTATTCGGATCGTTTGTCTTGTAATTATTGTAACAGTCCGAATTGGATGGGGAATTTTCTATATTTTCAGTGTTATGTACTGGATATTACATGTGGAATTTCTCATTAAGTAATAACGTGTACCTAATTGTTATATCTTTCTTAAAAAAATAATAAAAATCATTCAGGGGCAATTTGTTTGTTTTCATAAGGTAGCTATTGTGTACCCTAAGATTCTCATGCCACAATCATAAGTGCTATTGTGCTATTGCTGTAAATGTGAATTAAAATAGATAAAATTATTTCTAATGATGTGTTAATAGTTGATTGGTATGAGGAGAAAATGGTCGAGGTCAACAAAGATACACAAATAAACAAAGCTTATTTATTTGTGCCAACGTTTCGACCTGAATTTCAGGTCTTCATCAGGGCTGAAAAACAAAACGAAATAGGAATCTTAATACAGAGTGAGAAAAAAAAAGAAGAAAATAATAACAAACTATAAATTAAGTTGATACTGATAGAAGAAAAAATATAATATTGTAGTGGAAAGAATTATAAAAAATAAACGGTAAAAGAATTTATTAAAAATTAGACAATGCTCATATAGGTGCAGAAGAAAATATAAATTATGAGTAATTGAAATATAACATTATTAAATATGTACGTAATGTTAAAAAATATATAAATTGTGAAAACAATTTAAAAAATCGACACGATGAAATGTGGGATAGGAAACGATATTTTGCTATGTATCTGTCGTCGGGATGCCAGGATAATGGCTGATGGCAATAATCCAAAAAATAAGTTAATTGATTAATTTATATTAAGTCCTGCAAAACTATTATTGTACTTGGATTCTTTTCTAAAGGCCTTATACGTGTTTACCAGTTCCCAATTAAATACCTTTATATTTATATACCTTTATTGTTTGAATACCTTCACTATTATCATTAATTATATATAATATAAGGGGTGGTATAGGGTAATGCAATAGTATATAAATTATATCGAGGAACAAAACATTTATTATCTGATTGCCATAAAATGAATTTATAAAATGATCCAGATAATTGGTTGCCATAAAATATGATTATTACATCATGACATATTAACTAATGTATATATCTGAATGAGTGCTGAGTTGGGTTATTCATGCCGCAGTGTGTAGTTACGTGTGGTTGTCTTGTTTCTAAGGGATGGCGTCCGGGTCTCATAGCCCTTCTTAGGACTTTGTCTGGTCAAAATGCATCTTACCCTCTCTTCGGTCTTCTTACTTCTGTGTTATCCTGTTTCTCTTTATTTCTCCTCCCTCTTGTTTCAAAAAGAGGCGTCACATTTTGGGGATCTTATTTCTTCATTGGCTATTACTAACCACGCCCAAGAAGAATAAGTTATAAGGGGCTGACACTAAAGTGTTTGGTGCAAGTATTGTTTATAATTGACCCGCCTACCAATAAACCTAGCAGGCAATGTCTGTTTTTAATAGATTTGTTCAGCAAGGACCTGACACAGGTATGGCAAGGCATATAGCAAAGACTTTTAATATTAATTATTGTTAATACCTCGATACATATCAATATATGATACAATGGGAAAGAAAGAAAACGGAATATACTTTACATTGGATAAAATATAGAATATGTACTTAATATAGATGAGTATAAAATAATAAGCTAAAGTAAATATATGAATTTGGTAGAAACGAGAGAGAAGAAATTTTATATTTACATGAGCACTATGTGATTTTAATATTTTTTTAATCATTTATTTTGTATAAAATATACAATTTTATCTTTTAGTCGTATCAACTCCTATCTACTTAATTTATTGTGATATTTCAAATTATATAATTATATTTTCATGTTGGTTTCTTTACTTTTTTTTTTCTTTTTCTCTAAATCATTGTTGTTATCTGCTTTTGTTTTTCAGCCCTAGTAAAGGCACGAAATTCAGGTCGAAACTTCGGGAGATATAAATATGTTTTGCTTTTTGTGTATCATTGCTAACCGTACCTCCGACTATCAAAAAACAAGTTCTAGTATCCTGACATAATGGATTTGTAGAACACTTCCTATGCCCATGAAACGGTGTTTTATTAAGTCTCATATCTGCATTATCCCATGCTACAGTGTTTAATTAAGTATCATATCTACATAATTTTATAAATACAATATAGGTATCACATATATTATCATATTAAAAAATATATTCAAATTTTAAAAACTTGAAAACAGTCTAGGCTTGTTGGAGTATAACGTGTCACTTCTTGATCAATAATTCAATGCAAAAATAGGTTAGGAATAATATAAATAACGAAATTGGGGTGTAGCGTCTTTTAAAAGATACTAAACATATCAAATCTGTATTGAGGTGTATGATAGTTATCTAATGATTTTCATATTATTTTTTAAACAAAACTGCAACCCCTTTTTTCAAGGAACTATCATGTATAGATTAGAGTTCCTTGTTATAAGCATTGAATGACTTCAGTCTCCAGCAGGAGAAAGTGGTTATGATTTTTTTTTTTTTTTAATTTTTTTATTATGCTTATAAGGCTTATACTTTAGAGTCATAGCGTGATAACTAATAAAATAAAAACAAAATAGGTTTTAAAAAATTCTATTTTATATATTATTGGATGGGAACAGAAGTAAAACTAAAACAGAAAGAGGCTGGGCATTCAGCTCGGCACTAACACATAGCGGCGATACAGATCAATATGTCCTCTTTGTCCACATCTTTCCCTCCTCCGCTCTGGCCACTTCTGTCTTCAACCTTTTCTTCTTTTCACTGCCTTTCCAATATTCTTTTCCATATCCGACAATTACTTATTATTGCATAACTCAGTTGTGATAAGTATTAATATATAATAATTATCATAGCTATAATTTTATAATTTACAATACATTTATTTATAATGCTCTAGCTTATTAGAATTTTAAATTAAGTGGTCAATAAATATAAACGAAGTACTCTTTCGATTTTAATTCAGTTCACTACAGTTCCAAGAATAAATTCAAAACAAAGTAGTAGATTCCGGTTTAATTCACAATTGCATTATGCAAATATCGTTGTAAAATGCTTTAACATTATTACAGTATTTCATTGTAAATTAATTTTTAAAGTCTTCTTTAATAACCTGTTATGTCCTCCTCTTAAATTGCAGGTGAGATTTGAGAAATTTTATGGCAGGCGATATCGTTGGAAAGAAAGGGCCAGAAATTATTTTTGTTGTTTCAAGGGGGTTGTGGAATTCAGTGCCTATAAACTTATCCGTGAAGTAAGTAGTCTATAAAATTATTTTCTTTATTTACGGCGATGACTCTGCTTCAATAAAATTATTTATTGGAAGCAGTAAATTCTATTGCTACCCTTTGAAATTCATTTCTAGCGTATATGATATTTTTTCTTATTTCCTTTTCATAAGTTTCATTGCTTTGTATGAATTATATGAAATGAGTAAAAACAAATTATGACAGTTGCTCCCAAATAACGTGTTAATTAAGAAATGTTATTGATTTATCTTATCATTGCGTCTGTTGTTATGTTTGTATTTGTAAAATATATACATGTATATATGTATATAATGAGAATGATTCTGACCAAATCATCCCTTTCAACAACTATTAGTCTAGTAACAGTACTTCCTTACAAAATACTAAATCCCTGACCTTTTATTTATTTTTTTTTTATTTTTTGACTTGTTCGTGTCTATTTGATATTGTTAATAAATTAAAATTTCACACAGGCAAGAGTGGTGGTGGCTCAAAAAAATTTGTTTTTGTTATGTTAGGCAACGTTTCGGCCGTAATTGATACACCTTAATGGCTGCATATCATTATGAAATAAAATTTTAATAAAAAATAATAAAAACTGTGTCCGCCCAGATGTGAATATTTATGGGTTGGTTCCGAGAATATAAAATTGAAATATGGTGAGGGTTTCGCGTGGTAAAAATGAGGAATTTTAACTTATTGGAAGAAGATAGTCGACTTTATGAAGTAGATAGTCCGGATGGCTATATAGGTGTCGCCATACTAAAAGAATACTATTTATTGTTAACCGACGTTTCGCCTCACGTTGCAGAGCTGTCAGATTGAATGATAGATGCCTCGAAATTCTTTCATCATCTCTTTTTCAATCTAACAGCCCTGATGAATCCCAGCAAAGTGGGACAAAACGTTGGTATACAATATTTAATTTTCTTTTACTATTTTGATACCTTTATTGACCGCCACCTAGGCAGTCTTCCTAAAATTGAATTTTAGTTTAGTTTCTGCCAATACTACGACAGTTTATCAAAATAAAGGGAAGACATGTACATATGGATGCTTCGGAAGAGGTAGTACGTTATCAGCTTTTTCTGATTCGAACTCCTTTCTACATTTTTCCTTGTTTAGCCTTTAATTCTTTATGAAATTCTTTGATGTTTTATTTTTATTCATTATTTTTTATAGTTTGCAATGAACTCGTTATTTGTTTCAAATAAGCTAAATTGAAGATCGTTTGGGTGGCGATCAATAAAGGTTTCAAAATACTTACAAAAAACTATTTATTGTTAACCAACGTTTGGTGTGGTGAGGCGAAAAGTTCATTAAAAAATCCTAAAACTATTTTACAGTAAATCCTAATTCTATGTAGAGGCACTTTTTCTTTTCAGTTTTACGATTTTATTGAAAAAAAAAAATGACTGGAACATCCAAGACATACAGCTGCCCTCAATATGTAATTTTGTGTATTTATGTAGGACTTTTTGTTTTTGAGCTAGATTTTTAAACACACTGTCAATATTTCGATATTTGGTTACTAAGACTCATGGGGCTTTGAAACTAGTATTTCTGTCGAAAACTTGAATTCAAAACTCCGCAGTACTTTCCCTTACTGTATATTTCATGTATCGGTAAATGAAAGTAAAAAATACAATATTATCAGTTTGAATTCATATATCAGATCCCGTGTATTGATTTATCCTAACTGTTCTTAGTTTTTCTCCTCATTTTTTTTTCATCTTGAATTACTGTCTTTTGTTTTAAAAGACGAGAAGGGATTATTTACAGTCGAAGTTCAGCTCTTGCAGTAGCTAAAAGTAGTTTTTGAACTTATGCTACCATACTTTCTAGGAACAATCCTTTACTCTTTTGAAATGGCCGAAGTTGGTTCCGTAATTATGCGAGATAAGTTATAGTGGAGCCGAAATTTCGTTCTCCTAACTGGATGTCATGTTATAAACTGTTACAAGCCTTTGTTATTTGATATTTATTTTAAGCATAACTTTTGTATAATTTTCAACTGTCCCATATCTGTATTTCGATCTTAAATACTTAATGGATTCAATAGTTGTTCTGAAGTAAAGGTTGAAAAATTATCAATGTTAATTTTGGAGTAAGTGTCTTGTTCCGGTGATATAGCTCTATATCTGGATTTAAACCTTCTGACATATTCCCCCCGTGGTAATCTTCTTGTAACACTACATACTTCTGAAGTATGGTGAATGGATGCTTACTAAATAAAAGAGTTTTGCATATAATTATTTGAAATATCACAACAAAGGATTTATTTTATTAAATATTCATTTTGTTAGTGTCATACTCATCTACATTTTATTAAATTTTGTCTTTTTTTTTTAATTTCTTTTTTGAAGTGGCTTCCTTCAACCTACATAATCTTCTTAAACTCACTGTTTGTAATCTTATTCATCTTCCTTTAATTTACTTTTTTTACCTCTCGTCTCATCATACTTCTTTATTCTATATTTTTCTTTGGTGATCTCTTAATTTAGCAGACCAGGAATTCATTGGGTTTCTTTTGTTCATTTTCATTTCCTAATCCAGGAATGTTACTTTTATTTATATTTCCTCTAAACACTACTTAATTTTTTCTCTTCTTGGCATCTTGGCTGAAGTATTTAATATCTGTGTTTTTGAAGCTTTGGTTATAACTATATTATTCTGTTCTCTTGCTTTCTTTTAAACAATTTATTTCCTTCTAATTTACTCTTTTAAATTTTTATCATATTTGTTGTCACTACAATTATTATTCTATAACTTAAATTTAATCACCTTTATTATTTTGGTGGATGATTCCTTAGTTTTACACCTTCACAATGACGCTTTTCCATTATTTTCTTGTTCATTAATTATGAAATTTATATATTTTATATTTTCTATAGACATACACGAATATTGTCGATGATTGGTTTTTTTTTATAATAGCTTTTGATGAACTGAAAATTTATTATATCTGTATTTATTCGTAATAGGGGCAAGACACGAAAATAAAAAAATAAGTATTTTATGGTGTAGAAAAGTGCACTTACACAGTGCAATTAAATTTTATAAAACTGAGTGTACAAAGGCACTAATTTATTAATTCTTTTTTGGTTAAACCTGTGTTTTTGAACTTAACTTCTTTTACGCAATATATCTGTGTTTATTAATATTATTGAATTGGCATTACGTAGCCTAAATAAATTGTTATTTGCTTCCATAGATGTCCAATATGGTGTTCGAGTGTTGTTATTGAATGTTTTTGAAACAAACGATTCGTTTGTGAATTTTGAGCAGTATGTTAAATAGCATAGTAGGTAAGAATAACTATAATGATACTTTATAAGCATTTGATGTATCAGTAGCGAGATTTTTTGCAGCTTCTTTTAAGCTTTCATTTAATATATTGAGTCATGAGAACAATACCAACTTCACATTAATGGTCCTCCTAACTCGCGTGTTCGATAAATCATAAATGAACTTAGAGGTATAATTGATATTGTAGATTGAACAGTATATCACTGATGCCTATTAAAAGAGGTGTAATTAAGAACACTCCAAAGCTTTTAGCAGAAAATAAATTCTCTAATGATCGGGAGGGCCCCTTATTATAAATTCATTGAAACATAAAATATCATATATATTTTTTTATGTATGACTGTAGCCGTGAGTCAACTCTGTGGATTCGGGAGCTCTTCAAGGTTTACCCAGCCTTATAAACTTAATTAGGTAAAAATCTAGTGTGATTCTGACCAAATCACCTCCTAGCACAACCGTTGGTCTAGTAACAGTACTTCCTTATGAAGTACTGCATCTCTGACCCTTGTGGAGTTGTATCGGTACATATTTAATTATTTTTGTTTAATGCTTGTTACAGTTCTAAATATTATATAAAGTAATGACTGTAACTTTCATATTCCTTATTTCTGCTCATAGCCCAAAAATGTTGAGAGAAGAGGTTGAGAGCTTTGGTGATATTCCGTATGTTGAAGTGCTATGGCACTTGCTTGTCTTTGTGTGGTTACATGTTCCTCAAATGATGTGTTAATCAGCATGGGCTGTCTGGTTCATTCTTTCCATTGAAATGTATTTAAAATATTGTAGGCTATGTCGTTATTTATATTTTATGGATCTTGAAAATAATCCCATATTCAGCGAGTTTTAGCCGAGCTTATTACTTGGGCACTTTCGAACTACAATACAGTTGGTACAGGTTATTGTTGTCGGGGCGTTGAACAGAAGCGCACTAATAGCTAATGTGGACCACTTAGCTCCTATAAAACGGAAATTATAAAGTTAAAGCGCCCTCTGAAGTTGTCTATAGCTGAGGTAATTGACTTGAGCCCTGGCGGGGCAGGGCGGTTATTGCCGAGGATATGGTGGAAAGGGCAATTGTTAGGCACCATTGCGCGGGATTGCGAAGCTATGCGCCGTATGGGATGGCTCAAAGAGGAGCAAGTGAGGAAACTAAGCGCGATGTTAGCACCTCCTTCCTATAGGCCACCTGCCTTCCAACAGCCTTCTACCGCACTTACTCTAATACCTATATACAATTCCATCTCAGAAGCGTTTTACTCGAATAAACCCTAAGGATATTATTAAATCCACCTATAATTGGAAAATGCTCTGAAATATTTTATATGACAGCTCAGTATATTCATTTATTCTGCTAGTGAAGTTTGTTTGTAAATATTATTAATTATATAGGGGAGCGTGGTGGCACCGTGCTAAGGCACGATGCTACTAACTCCAATGACTGACTCCAAGGACCCGGTTCAAATCCAGCTGGGCAGAAAATTGTATTCTGTAGGGCAGAAATACACTATTTCTGATACACTCGCCGTGATTCTACACTGTGGGTTCTGGAGCCGTTCTGGGGTTCACCCAGCCTCATAAATTGGGTACCCTGAATTGGGTAAAAATATGGCGGTTGAGCGTGATTCTCATCAAATCACCTCCTTGCACAACCGTTGGTCGATAACAGTACATCCTTACTAAGGACCCTGACCCTTCATTGGTTGTAGCGGTACATATTTTTTAAATTGATTATATAGAGTAGACATTGGGTAGTAAAATACCGGTGCTTGGGTATGCTGACGATTTGGTATTATTGGGTGAGGACAAAGAAACTGTAGAACTAAATACAACCACGTTAATAAACTCCTGTAAGGAACTAGGTCTTAAAATAAATACGGATAAAACAAAATACATGGTCAGCGGTAGAAGCGCGAGCAATTTCGGTGAAATAGATATAGGAGGAAATACGTTTGAACAGGTTGATAAGTTTAAGTATTTAGGTTCTATGGTAATTATAAAAAACGAAATTGATGACGAAATAAAAGCTAGGTTGAAGGCCGGAAATGCTTGTTATTTTTCAATTTCGAAACTGCTTAGCTCGCGTCTTCTATCGAAAAACTTAAAAATAAGAATTTACCAAACTATTATCCTTCCCACTGTTCTTTATGGATGTAAGACGTGGCATCTTACACTAGGGAGTGAACAGCGTCTTAGAGTTTTCGAAAATAAAGTATTGCGAAAAATATTCGGACAGAAAAAGAATGAATTAACGGGAGAATTTAGAAGATTACACAACGCTGAATTAAGGGACCTACACCCGGTAAATATAATTCAAGTTATAGCATTGCGGCGAATAAAATGGGAATGTAAGGTTGTAGGGCTTAGTATCGAGTGAATCTCTAAAACGTTAATAAATACTGAACCAACGGGTAAACGTCCTAGGGGTAGACCGAAACGTAGATGGGAGTATTGCGTTAAAAATGATTTAGTGGAATTGGATTTGGAGGGGCATCACTGGAAGGATGTATGCAGAGAGCGTTTGGTGGTATCTTTCAGGTTCGTTAGGCCTTCATTATTATTATTATTATTATTATTATTATATAGAGTAGACCACAGCCTAGACGTACGTGCCGAAAATATTGAATAAATGAAATGAATAAACTAAGTTGCTATAGAATCAATAGTGAATAAACTAAGTTGCTATAGAATCAATAGTGAATAAACTAAGTTGCTATAGAATCAATAGTG
>NW_027110569.1:248352-281888 GCF_000696795.3 Halyomorpha halys
AGTTGCTATAGAATCAATAGTGAATAAACTAAGTTGCTATAGAATCAATAGTGAATAAACTAAGTTGCTATAGAATCAATAGTGAATAAACTAAGAATGATTTTGTTCTGTTGACTGAGAGAATCATGTATGGGTTGAGTGTAACTAAAAATAATTTTATAACAGTTACGACAAGAAAATATTTACCAGGCTGGCAAAGCGAATAAACTAAATAAATTAATAATAGTAAAAATGAAAAAAAAAAATTGTCATTAAAGATATCTTCCTATATTTTTTCTGTTTTCCTTATGACATATTAGTTTGAAACATTTCAGTAGGTTCTTTTATTTTATAATTTATGCATGTATTTTCCATTTATCATTTCATTCGAATTTTCTTACCAAATAGTAGGAAAATTCTTTTTAATAGTAGGAAAATTTATTTCCATCCTGATCCGTACCCGTAATTATTTAATATATGTCTTGGTAGGAATGAAAACAGATGGAACTTCAGGTTTTCCCAATAGGTGAAACCTCAAAGTGGTAAATCCCTGGAAAGTTAAGATAGGTAAACCCACAGAAGTTTCCTATAATATTTGATCACCGTATTTACACCTCACCTAAAAGGTTCAACATGAAACTTCTTTTAGTACGAGTATCTTTATCAATATTTGACTTTTCATATCTGACAAAATTTTTAACGGGAACGAAAATATTTTATCGCAGCAATACTAATTCTGTACTGCTCATTCCATTGTCTCTGCGGTTTTTTTTATTCCATTCTTTAGATAGTTAAATTATATTAAAAATATAAATATCAAAAATAGTTTTTTATTATACTAAATATATCAAATAGTTAATCCTTCTGTTGGTGTTTTTACGATAATCCTGCAGCTTGACATAGTAACAACGAGATATAGAAACTAAAAGTTTTCAGAAACGAGGCTGGACATGTGTTATTGTGGTATAAATAGTTACAGCCTATATTGAGAGAATTGTTTGTTTTTGATGGTAAAAATGTAAGATAGTCGACGTAAAAAAATTGAAACTTTAACTTAAGATATTGGTTGTTGTTGCACTAAGCCACAGAACTATTTTCCTTTTTACAATATATTTTATTGTATACTATTTATTCTTTATTTTACTTTGTACATATAAGGATATGCTAATTTAGTTATATCTTCAAATTAAAATGTGGCCCAGTTGTCGCAAGAAAATATTATAAGAAGAAGATGAATGGAATCAGTAAAAATTCAATGCAGAAAAAAAAAGAAATGAGAAAACGATAGTAAACTCTGTTAGAGTGAAAAAATAATGTATTAATAGTGAACAATAAATATGTGGCCAAAAACTAATGTCATATCATAAATTCCTTTTGGTCATATTTAATTATTTTCTGCTGTAATTTAACAGATTTATGAACGAATATTTTAACTCCACTGCGGAATTGTTTAGATTATTCTACATCTTATTTTTCATAACCCATTGATTTTGGATTCTGAATAGGTTTTGTTTTTGTAACAATTAAAATTTAACACTTAACTTATAACTAACTGATCTATAAGTTTTTCCTTGGATAATCTGGAATTGAAATGATGATGGAAAGGGTGATTCTGGAGCAGAGGCCAGGAATGTGGGTCAGTGGGGTTTTGGGGTCAGGTTGGGTTGCCTCTGGGTCAATTGGTGTTCAACCTCCTCCTGTTTCTTTTGGTTTCCCCGTCAAATATTCAGTTAGTTGTTGATGATGTATAATATTTATCTACTTTTTTTTCAGTTAATTTATTTATTTTTGAATTAAATTATCTACTTAATTTTAACTGCTTATTTCTCTTAATGACTTATTTATCCTTTACTTCGCTTAAATAATTAGTTATGATCTTATTAATTTTCTGGTTGCGCTAGAATTATGTATATCCTTGAATTAATATGTTTATAGAGACACATTTAGAAATCATCTTTTTATGGCTAAAAATGGTGTTAGGGTAGATCTAATCCGATAATTAGAATTCATTTTAATTTGTATTTATTTATTTAACTTGAAGGGTTTAATTAAGGGTCACTTATTTTTTGAATCGAATTGTTGACGAAATATGTATTACCAGATCGACCCTTAAAAAAAAATTTAACTTCATTACATTGTCTTTAAGTTCAGCATTATATTGTTATATAAAGATTAATTTTATGTATCAGAGTTATGTTATATATTAGTTTCTTATGCTCATTAAAAAAAACATACAAATTAAAAATTTAATTAATAATATAATTTGTTTCCCAAGTTAAAACTGTTATAGACTCTTAAATGTATATCAATCTTTATAAATGATTATAGAAGTTGTAAACTAATAAATATTTTTTCGAATATCGTGAAAACTATGCATCTCTCAGAACATTCTGTACATTCATACCAAACAAGAACAATTGAGAACCACCCCTAAAAGTTTTAAAATCTTGGAAGGATGGTTATTTTAACCTTTCTCCTCGATGTACTCATTGTTGTTCTTGAGATGACCTGTTACGGAAGAATTTATGAGATTGTAAGTATTTGGCATAATTCCATCCCCCTGTGGGAACAACCTATACTATTTTTTTTTCATAAACAAAATATAATAACCATCAACTTATAAATTTAGTACGTCCTTCATTTTTCATTATGGTTGTAATTAATAATTTGATGTTGCTATAAACGTTTTGACGACTCAATGTAACAGCAGTATGAAGTTTGATTTTAATTCATTTTTCCATGAAAATTGGACAGATATAGAGATTTTAGGTCCTCCATTAATTTGATTTTAGGTGGTGAATAGTAGATTGATATATCCTAAAATCTTATATTGATTGTTTATGTGTCTTGAATGTAATTACGGTTGTTTAAACAATACAAAAGGTTGTTGTTTGTCGCTTTATTACTCTAAAAGATCATTTAGTCATTTAAATATATATATATTTTTTTAAAGAATTCCATTACCATCCTTATTCCTATTTCTTTTTTTTTTCCATATGTATTTATGTGGAAGATGACCCGAAAGGGAGATGCTAAGGTTACGCCGTTGAACAGATACCGAAATAGAAGCAATCTTAGCGTGCCTACATTCAGCTTCCTCCCTTGCTAAGTAAGTTATAGTGTTCATGAGAAAGCCGAATGGTTTGTCGATTTTCGGGCCGGCAACGACATTATATCACGCGAGTATTATGGACGCACCGTAGGCCCGGATTTCCTGATAAAAAGATTTATAATGGGCTGAAATAATTCTTTTTCTTTTAACTTCTAGATCTAGAGCGAAGTCAAACGAATTGGTGAGGTGTATGCTCATACACCTTACCAATTTAGTTATTGTGTATAAGACACAATTCGTTGATGTATATTTACTTATCCTATTATTATTTATATATGAACAAATGCTTTAATAAATATCTATTAATTAAACATTGAGATATATTTTTTTAAAACTTATTTATCCATTCAAGTTTTTCCTGTAATCGGTTTTTTATTATATTTTCCTTTTAATCTATGTGTTAGTCTTATTCTGGTAAAATGTTTGTTTGTTTTTGGTAAATTGATCTACTTCTGTGACTTTGAATGATGGTCTGATCTCACATTATCGTCTAATATTGAATTTGTTTAGCGGGTCACTGAAGAGGATCTAGGAGGGTGAATTCCGGAGAGTGAATTTATTGATCGGGTGAATTAAAAAATCGTGAAAGGGTGAAATTGGAGGAGAAGAAATGAGAAAGAAAAAAAGGAATGAATTGAAACATTTGTATTTGTTGTACAGACCGAAATTGATTGTAAAAGGAAACTGTAGGGGAAAAACAAATTGTTTACTATATCTTATTATTGTATCTCTTTTTTTCTGATTATACCATGTACGTAATTTATATATGTCCGATTACGGATTGATAAGTATGCTGTGTGAGATAGCAACCTGATGTATTTAGGCAGCATAGATAAATAAAGTATTTCTTTCTCTCTTCAATGTTTTACTAAAATTTAAGAACTGTTAAATTATTACAATTTATGATAGTCCTCAAATACATTTCTTCGCAACTATCATATTTCTTTATTTATTTTATATTATTATTATGAATATCTTACATAAGTTGATCGATATTGAATTGCAAATTAAGAGTGTATTTATCGTGGATTGGTGAGGATAATATTGGCTTAACTATATTCTATATCTGTATAAACTATGAAACTATACAAAGCTTATATAATTTTTTATCATATATTTTTATTCTCAGCTCCTTACGTACTTATTACACTGATAAAGGTTCATTCCTAATCATTCTCATGGCAACAATTCTTTCCAGGATTATCTTGTACCCATCCAGAATTACTTCATCTTTCATGATGCATTTATTTTATTTATCTAAATATCTATATTGCAATTTTCTCTTTTGTGCTTATGTATTTAATTACTTCATTTTTATGTTAGAATCAGTATTTAATTATAATTACACATTGTAGTCATTCATTTTGTTCACGTAGCCTGATATGTTTATTTTCTTAAACTATCATATCTTGAATTGCTAATCATCAAGGCTAGTTAAATAAACATTTCCTTTGAGGCGACAAAAAAAAAAAATTAAATGAACCTTTATTCATAATTGTTACACCTTATAACTTTTGCTAACACTTCCAAGTTTTGACAATTGGCTTTTTTTTTTCTTTTTTTTTTTTGTATAAATTCCATTTCTCTTTTTTTATTTAAAGCATTTATACTTTTTTGCCATGACTCTTGTCTATGTTAAGTTTTACTTGTAAAATCCTGTTTTTAGGTTTGTTGAAATTGTGTATTTTATTAATAATCAAACTTTTATTGATACATAATAGATATATTATCGGTCTTAGGTTATAAAGACAAATGTAATTATTTTTCTTTGTGTCACAATTCCGGAAATGTAATTTTGTACTTAACCTGTTTAGGAAATTATGTTTTTTTTTGTTTTTTTTGAGGCGAGGGGGGTAAAATACCTGCAATTTGTAAATATTTTATTCAAGGATAGAGAATCTTGTACATTACTGATGGTGTTTAAGCAAATATTTAAGCTAATTAGCATCAGTGAATATTAGAAAATTATTAGTTGATGGTATGTAATTAATGAAGGAAAATGGTAACTAATAAATAGTTTTGGTAACATTTTCACCACCACTCGGACCAGTCCTACAATAATAACTATTTTTGGCATAATACTAAATAAAAAAAATTCGAAAGTATTCTGTTTGTTAAATTTGTCCTTATAGAACCCTGACAACAGGACACCTCAAACGAGTGCATTAATTAATTTAGTTTAGATTTATTGATATCTTACTTTCAGGCTAAAAATACTTTTACAATTCTGCATTAATTCCATTTACATTTGAAAAACCATTGTTAAATTTAGAGGCCAATTATGACGTCCTTCGTAAAGTACTCTGGCTTAAGTCACTCCTACTCACTGTGACGCCCACCAGGTTTATTACCAGAATGCTTACGTATTAACTGTTGTTTAAAGCTGATATAAAATCTATTTTCTGCCAATTCGTTTCTGTATTTACTTATTATTTCCTTGTATATTTGTTTATTTTTTCAGTTCACTGAAAAACGCAAGTCAACACACAAACAAATTGGCAACTTAATAAATAAAAAAAAACTTAAATATAAACATAAAATTATGTTCATAGTTAAGTTTTTTTCACTTTAGCTGAAGCTCCAATTCTTTTCTGAAAGAACGCTCAGTTATTTTGTGATCAAAGACAGAATCTTTTTAACGGTTCCTCAACGGATATCGTCAAATGAATTTTAATTTACAGTACTGAGGATATGATAGGTTGATAGCTTATCGGCTAGCATCTGATTTTTAACAAAAATTGGATCACATATTTGGCAAAGTCGAGGTGGGGGGGTTGTCATATTTTTTAGGTTTTACTGTAAATTGGGGATATGGTAATAAAGAATTCTTGCAATCCATATCTGTAGCTTTTTTTGTACCTGTGGGAAGGAGGGGTAACTTCAACGTTTTAGTTAAAATCAACTAATTTGTGCCAGTTTGTAAATGGAGTTTACACATTTTTTCGATTTCCTTAAAAAAAGCTCTAATAATTTTGTCGAACTCGTTATTTAATATCAGATAACTATTATTTTGATTAAAATAGTTTTAAAGTGCTTAAATGCCGATTTTTCATTTTAAAAAACCATCCTTTAAAGGGGGTTTAATCTAGTTCATTTCAAATTATTAATAAAATAAAATAATCAATGTTTAAATAAAATCAAATTTATCCAATTTAAGTCTCAAAACAATCTTTATTTTCTTCAAAGTCCAACGTTTCGGCAAATTCGGCTATCCACAAAGACGATCTTAAATACCAATTTACACTCATATAAAATATTTAAAAAACATTTTTCTGGCTATTCTGCCCAGGTCACTAGTTTCCGCAACCTTAATTACCTATTTTGCCACTCTTTCAATAATATTAAACTTTTATTTATAATCAATTTAACACTATTAAACCTTGATATCATAAACAAATATATTTTATTCATAAACTTCTACTGGAAATCTGCTCCGTGTTGATTGTTTATTTGTCTTGAATATAATTACCGTTGTTTAAACAAATACATTCCAATTTAATTACAAAAGGTTGTTGGTTGTCGCTTTATTACACTAAAAGATCATTTAGTCATTTAAATTATTATTTTAAAGAATTTTATTACCATCCTGAGTTCTACTTCTTTTTTTAGTAACACTATTACAGCTTGCTATCATAAACAAATACAGTTATTTAACAAATATTATTATTTAACTAATATTGTTATAGTATTAATGAAACAGTGACAAAAAGAGATTTTAGTAAAAATTTTGACTGAATTTGGTGACCTTAGCAGAATAACCTTCCAAAAGTTTATTAAATATCTGATGTGAGTGTAAATTGGTGTTTAAGATCGTCTTTATGGATGGCTGAATTGGCCAAAACGTTGGAATTTTAAGGATATAAAGAGTGTTTTGAAACTTAAATGGGATACATTTGATTTTATTCAAACAATATTAACCAGTCTTAAGAAAGTAAAAAGATTATATATAAAATAATTAATTTTTAAAACAGTAATTAAAAAGGTATAAATATGAACTATGAAATAGTTCGATAATTAACTAAAGGAGAGAAATAGGAGGAATAGAAGTAGTTAAAAATGAAGTACGAATTAGAAGAACTCATGGTTATAGATTGGAAAATCGGAGAAAGCCGAGGTTGCTGGAACCCTCTTGATTATGTCCATATGCACATGACTTTCTATTGTGCTAAACTGGTGTATTCTAGGCAGAAATAAAATTAATATTTCGTTTTCGCATTTCAAGAAACCATTATTAAATACGAAATTTCTTTTTCTTTTTTTTTTTTTTTTTTTTCGGCCAAGGCTCCCATTGAAATCTTATACTGCCTAAACATGGTTGGGCGGTCAAGTTTACCATTTTGTGGGACCGCCACTCAGTGAAAAATGTCAACACCCTAGGCCGGATTCGAACCGGCACCGCCAGCAGATCTCAGATTGGTATGACTACGCCTAACTATATGAGTTACGGACGGCCCTATGAATTTACTTAATAAAGCAATCGTATTTCAAATGTTAACCTTCAAGGGTGGTATGTGAAAGTTGTATGCGCACCAGATTTTTATTATAAAGATAAAAAAAAATGTTTGCAATGAACGATTGTAAGATATAATGCATCGTAGTGGAGCCTTATATAAATTTATCGTGACTTAATAATAAAGGTAAGCGAGGCCCCTAGTTCCGAGGAGAGTATTATGTTAAGAAGAGAGAGGAAGGAGTAGCCTGGCGGTGAAGCGAAGACGGACGGCGGTGTTTAAGGAAGGGGTTAAGTGATGTTTTGTGACGTCAGGGGCACGGGTCAGGGGCCATTATAGTAAATCAGGGCGGGTGCTGATTTGTGACTGGCCACGCCCATTCCCCGTGTCCTCTATCCAATCAAAGTGCCTCTCCTCCATATACTGCTCCCATCAAAAGTTATTTTATACCTCTGTTTACTCTACCGCTTACCCCTCTGGAATAGAAATATGTTGTTTAGTATTTTCGCCGTTGGACCTGCCAAAGATAAATGTTCTTTGCGCCTTCTTTGAGCTCTAGTGGTCTAAAGTGGTATAAAATCGGCTTATCGATTTATTGTTGGAATAGTTGTGAAATAAACCACGTTGGTTCTGTAAATAGAATTGGATACTTATATGTCTACTAGAGCTGTAATTATTTTAATACAAGTTACGATATTTTTTAAGTGTATGTATTATATGTGCCATCGAGAGCAAAAGTGGTGTAAGTCCTTCTAATTTTTATCACTTCTCAATTTCATTACAAAATAATTAACTTCAAACGCTCTTATATTTTGGGATGATTGTGACTGACTACTTTAAGAAATAAAGCTACTATTCCTTACTACAACTTCTAGATAACTTTTCACCTGCTGTTGAATATATCAAAACTCCTGTTTTGACTTACTTCAATTTTGTTCTCAATGGCTCATATATACTTTTATGTAAATAATATATAATTTACATGCAAGTAATAAGTATTTAAATTAATGCGAACAGTGGTCTTGCAAGCTTTCAAAAGTTCTAGCTCTCTTCGTTTATTTGATTCCGTAATTAATTATTTTAAAACAAAATGTGTTAGGAAACGTTTGTTCACACCTTTATGAAGAGTTTGAGATCCTAGTAGCACTATATCAAAACTTTTTGAGTCCCATAAGGACTTCCAGGAAATGAAAATAATTTCGTCTATCTTTTCTATTTTGGTTTATAGCAGTTAACATCTTGTTTAAAAGCAAAAAATATTTTTTTCTCTCAAGATTTTGAATTACGGTAGCTAGTAGTAGACATTTAAATTTTGATTTTCAGAAACTCTATTCGGCATGAATTGCATTTAAAGTTGTAGTATTTCAAAAATGAAAGAATGAGATTTCAATTCCTATACTTTTGAGAGCATTTTTTAAAAATTCTGAGTTTCTTTCACTATTGGAACGTCTTGCAGTATTTTTAGAAAAGATGCGTTCATTTTTAAAATTGCATTTTTTGAATATTTTCTAACCGAATTTGACATAAAAATTTGTTTTATTAAAAAAAAAATCACTTCTTTAAGAAGCGAAAATACATCATCTGACGTATATTACTAATACTACCAACTTTTTTTTTTAGTTTTAATTAATAGTCGCGCTTATATCTAGACTATTTAGACCATATTGTAGACCAATAAGATTAAACTATCGATTCTGTTTTTCGGTGATAATATTTGTAATCCATATCTATATTTCTAATACTATTGTTATTAATGTTGACTTGTCATTTCTCCTATGTGATGGGTGTATTGAGGTTATGTTCCATTCCAGTGTAATCGATTCCTAGGTGAGCATTGAATCTACATCGCTACGAACCTTTGGCATAATCAAAACAATCCAAAAAATTGAGAATACGATGTTACAATTATATTTTAATGACCGTCATAATCCTAATCATGAAAATAAATCCTAATATCATATTTGTTGATTATAAAACTGTTTCAAATTCATGTTCAAAATATCCAAACCATATTGAAAATGATAAATTAAAGTAATAATACACAATAATATCTTTTTTTTCTTTTACACGATTATAATGTAAAATTTGTTAAAATTATTAATACCATTAGTTCTAAATGTAATCAATATACCATCGGAATATTAATTTATATATATTTATATATTAAGACTTAGTTGAAACATTGATCTCCCGTCCTCCACTGTTTTCGTTATAAATTAAGCTCATGATTAATTTACGAATACTTTTTAATTATAAAATAGTTATAGATTTACAAATAAATCTAAAAAAGAATCCTCTATGGTTAACAACCTTTGGCAAAATACGTTGATATTTGAAGGTCACATTCTGCGTCGCCCCTTTTTAACGGCCTCGATCATCATGATCTCACTCATGGCATTATGGTCTACTTTTACTTTACCTACGTTATGGGATTAAAAAATTAAATTAAATAAAAACTGAAAACTGAAAAAAAAATTTCTGAAGTAAAAACGATTGAATAAATAAATGTTTCACTACAAACACGAAATATTTAGCTGAGTATTTAGTTTTAAGATAGAGTTGTTTCGACAACACTGACGAACGGTCATTTCAGGAGCCGATATGATTTGCATCCGAGGAGGGTCTGCCGTCCTAGTTAAGGCATTAAAAAGAAAAAGCCATGAAGGGTAATTTTCTTTATATATTTTCACCAATCACCTATTGGATGAGAAAGTGAATAGAACTATTTATTTGTCTTTAATTTTACTTAGTCTCTTGTAGACCTCGTATTATTTTTTATCTATGTTGCACATTAATCATGAGTGACATAAGTAAACTGTAGAGATATAAATTCGCCATGAGATATCTAAAAGCTAGATACATTTTTTTTTTTTTTTTACATCTTAGATTTTTGCCATATTCGTTTCAACTCAGACGATACGAAATATCCCTTTCCCTCTCAGCCACATTCCTAGGCACAGAAAAAGCTTTGACGGTGGAATCTGAGTTTCGATAAGTTTTTCTATGGAAAATAGATACTTTACATTGCTAATACTGCTTATACAATAGATCCTATTCCACTAAAGTTTTCTTCTATATTTTCTTCTGTATTTCTCACTTCTTCTTTTCGTTCTTTCCTTTTCACAGTTGATATAGCAGATTTGCAATGCTTATCAAGTCCTCTCTTCTAGTCCCTTTCTATTTTTGTTATTTTCGCTAATGCCATTGTTCAAACTGCATTATATCATACATCCATGAGGAATACATGAAGGATAAAACTGAATTTTTAGTTTTTCATCATTAATACCATTAAACGGGTTCCAATCCACGTTCAAGAGAGGATAGCTTTATTCAACAAGCAATATATTCTGTTTCTATTATTATAGATTATGCGAGATTACTAAAACATCATACAAATATTATTAATCAAATAGTTAGACAAAAAAAAATATTGCCGACAATTATTTCGTTATAAAAAAGACTGGTCACAACCCGAGGATGCAAAAACTTGAAATATGGACTTTAGCTTAAAATTTCCCTCTGTGTGATGAGAGAGGAGTTGTTTTCAGTTAAGAATACTGTGGATGTGAAAATGTTGATCACTGAAGTGATATTGAATTACTTTTTGTATTTATTTGTTACTATTATTGTCAAAATTTTATTTTTAATTTTGGTATAAATGTTATTTTTAGCCTATGTGCTGAATTTTAAATGTTCTGCGACAGTAATGTTTTCATTTCTATAAACGTGGTTGTGTTTTTATGATAAACGTTCTTTTTAATAGGGATTAACTCATTGTGCGTTCATTATTTTGTTTTATTGAACAATACTTTCCCATTAATGGTCTCAGTTGAACTTCACTCTTTCAACAACACTTTGAGTGTATTCAGATGGATTGCCTCTAATTTATTCATTCGTAAGCAAACAGTAAAATTGCTCCGTACTTGTTATTCATTACATAATGGAGTTCCTCAAGGGGCTTCTTCATTCTTCTCTGTATTCAGTCTCCCAAGTATTGTCTTATGTTAATTAATATATATTTTTAGGTGTTTCAATTCTTATGTTAAAATTTTCTTTATATTCTTTAATATTAGTAAAAACGTTTGACTGATGATTGGTGTTTTAACCAAATAATCTACACAGTTAATATTGTTTTATCATTTTTTAATCTCTTAGCGCTACGAATTATTACGATGGCTTTCAACTTCTTTGGAAAGAAACCATTGCTCAATTCACATACACTTTATAATTTACTGTATCATTGTAGTATATGATCAATATATTCATAAAATATGAAAAAAAAAATTTATTGATTAAAATATACAACTTTATTTACCTAAAAATACATCTAGTAAATATGACGTTGGAAAATAATATTTCTACATTAGGTAACGGGGCCACTTCTTGATAGTCACTTCGGAGGATTGTCAGGAATGGAAGAAAAAAACTTGTGGATTTCGGTGGTTAGGATATTTACAATGGAAGGATTGATATCTGGTTCGAACTAGATAGGTTATATATATGATACATTAAGATCTGTATGGATGATTTTATTTGTGACACAGTTAGGAGCGTTAAGAATTTTACGAAGGATTTTAGATTGTAAGGATTGGATGCGAGAGGAATTCAAAGGTTTAGAGGAGCCCCAAAGCTCAACTCGGTATGTCCAAATAGGCCTTTGTAGTCGAAAATGCTCTGAAATTTTATTTATTATGCAATGAAAACATTTTAGTCTTTGTAATATTTGTTTGGATGTTTAGGAAATTGGTTCTTAATTTTTAATTTCTTAAACATGCATATTCGTATTACCGATGTTTCGGGGTCTTTACCCTCATCTTCAGTTCATATAATCGTTGATAATATACTACTGTCTTCAGGATTTAAAAGAATTATGTGCTGTGCGCTTAAAAAAAATAATAAACTATAATACCGATTCCGTAAATCCGAACACAATTCATGCAGAAATAATTAACAAACAAAAAAATATAATTCTAGATTGCCGTTCAAATTCATTTTTTTTTCCCGATTCCTCTAAAAAATAAAATAAAACGTAAATTAGCACATTGCATTACGTGTGTTACATAAATCAAATTAAATACAACCTTTTTCTACTGTACTTGAAGGTATACAGTGGAATACTTAGCTGAGGTTTGATGTGTCCATTCCAGAATTCTACAGAAATATCTGGAGGTGATGGGCTTCCGCGTAATGTTCGAGCAAGCTGGAGTATAAATTCATTGAAATTTATTTTAAATGACTAAAAATAAAATTACATGTAAGATATATATAGGAGGTAAGGAAGCAAATTTAAGTTTTCAAAATTAATACAAAGATCTCAGATTAGGTTGTTCGTATATGTACTATTATATACATTATATAATATGTACTATTATATACATATACGATTAGATTGTACTATATATGTACTATGCTATGTTATATAAACTTAGAAGTTGTACAACTAATAATGTTATTTAATGCAAACAATATTCTCGAGGACGATGAGGCTTGCCCGAGCGCAATCAAGCAGAAGTATTACGTACTGCTTGCTGCAGTGGTCTGATGAGCCCCTAGACTAAATAGAATCATCAGCTGAAGAGCTTTGAGGAATTCACTGATTGAACTTTAAGGAATAAAAATGTTAATATGAAGAGTATTATTATTAGATTTTCGATGAAATTTATTTATAAAATGGATCATATTATTAATAACATTATAAAAATTTAAATTATATTTTACTTGATTGTTAAAGTAAAGTTAATTTATATTAATGAATGTAATGAATTTGCAGGGATGATATAGTGTAAAGACGCTGAAACGTTATAAATGATAATAAATGTGTATTCATTAGGAAGAATAATCACCTATATAAAATAAATATAATATAAATTTTAGTTAAATAAAAGTTCTTTTTATTTTATTATTTTATTTGGTTATCAACTTCGTGGTATAATAATTTACATATTACTTTTAAAAATACTAATGGGAATGTGTTAAAATTATCCTGCATATTCTTTATATGTATAAACATGTCCACATCATCGCTGCTTACATTGTTTTTTCCTGTTCCTGATTTAAAAAAAATAATAATAATAAAGAGAAAAAGAAATGAATAAAACGAAAATAAATTCTTTCTAAACATTCCAATGTGTAGCCAATTTAACTCGTAATAAAACCGGTTGGCCCTTTACCCTACTGCAATTTGCTTATCCTGAGGGAGGTGGGAGTTATATAGTTCTACCTTAATTAGACTTGTACAGAAAATTAAATTGTTTCACTGCCTTTTTTACGAGATATATTATCTAAATGGAAGGATTTGTTTCTTATTTTTTTTTTTTTACTTGCTATTTCCTAAACGAAAATATCAGACTCATTTTTACCGTTTCTGTTGTGTATAATTAATGGGTATGCTCTTTTGTTTCTAACTCTTATCTTATTTTTGGATAATTATAGTACGTATAAAAGCAAGAATATTGCATCCATCACACCTATTTATGTACTATTATATTATATAAACATGATTTAAATGGCATTATAATTAATTTAATTTTTTTTAAAATGTTAACTTTTGATATTTTTTAATTTAGTATTTCTGCCATCTTGGTTTTCTAGATCGTTTTATATCAGGTGATACGGTTTGACAGCCTATTACCAATAAGAAATTAAAAATAAATAATTTTAATAATTATCTATATAGATTAATTATTTTCTTGTTTGAGAGTGGTTTAGTTTGTTATTAAATAAAACAAATTCGATCCTTTTTTTCTCTCAGCTTTATTCTTTACACCTTTTCCAACGTTTCGAACCTCAGGTCATTCTCAAGGATTCCTTCATGTTGATGTCATTTTCTTTTTTCAAATCAATAACTTTTTCCTAGATTTAGACCTTTTATTAAAAACTTTTCTTCCTTCCTTCATTCACATTTGCAACTTAAATTTTCATATAAATCTAAGAAAAAGTTATCTAGAAAAGGTTATATGGGACAAAGACAATTAGCCTGCATTTTTAAGATTTGAAAAAAGAAAATTACATCAATATGAAGGTATCCTTGAGAATGGCCTGAGGGTCGAAATGTTGGAAAAGGTGTAAAGAATAAAGTTGAGGGGAAAAAAGTATCAAATTTGTTTTATTTAAGAATTATCTGTATATTTATTGTATTATAAGTAGACCAAAATGTTAGATATATTGCATGAAGATTAAAAAACCGTTAATTTTTTTGATTTAGTTTAAAAGCGTAAAATTTTTTCGCCATCAATACCTATGATTTGTCATAATTCAAATTGCTCAGTGGTAAGGCACTGTACTACTAACTCATAAGACTCGGGATTGAATCCGGCTGTAACAGATAATTTTTTATTCTATTACTGTAGCCGTGAGTCAACCCAGGGTTCACCCAGCCTCATAGAGTGGGTACTCTTATTTGAGGAAACCTTTAGCGGTTAAGCGTGATTTTGACCATATCAACTCCTTGCGCAACTGTTGGTCTAATAACAGTAAATCCTTACTGCTGTTGCAGTACCCCAGTGCGGTGCTGTACCTCAGACCTTTTAAGTATTGTAGCGGTACAGATTTATTTTATTATTGTATGTGTATATATGCACACATACACATATACTCGGATTCAGATATATTTGGAGTCAGTCCTATTCTACCAATATGGTAAATAGTGTTCAAAAGTATCCTTAACCGTTAGAATGGAGTGTCAAAATTGGTATGAGTGTATGAGACCAGTAAAACCTTTTGTTGTAAAATAAGGGAATCCCTAAATCTGGACTGAGAGTGAAGGTGAGAATGTAACTAATCTATAATTATTTTCAGTGTTATAATTTATTTGAGAGATTATATCGTCTCTCTCACGTGTAGTATTTTTGCTGGTGAAACATTTAATGTTTGATATTTAGTTATTGATATGAGGACCGCCAGCCGGAATGGTCCCTCCTCATTCTCCGCCTTCAGTGGACCCTGTAACCTGTCTTATAACGCCATACGGCAAACAAAGTTATCATGTAAATTTATATATATATATATTGTATTTTTGTAACTATATAAAAATAAAGAGGTTTTTGAAAATACAATAAAAATAATTGATATGAGGTGCTCGTAATATTTTTTGATATGAGGAAGTCGTAATATATATTGATATGATTTAACAAATTTGAAATTGATAAGTTCAATTAATTGATATTAGTTTTTTATACATCTGCTGTTGATTAAATCTACAAAATCGAATATTAAGAACAATAACGCACCGCAATAACAAAGCTGAAAATCTTGAAATTGTTGGTACTTTACAGCTTAAGCTATTTTATTTTTACAGAATTATCTAAAATTTATGGATAATAATTTATAAAAAAGAAATAATATATCTAAAAATGTTAGAAAAAAAATTAAATTTATCGAACCACGCTATAACAAAGAATTTAGTAAATGTAACTTAAAATATATGGTACCATATCTGTTCAATCGCTTACCAGAAGAACTAATAAATAAATCAACCACAAAGAAAAATAAAAAATAAATGTTTGACTGGGTCCTTTCGTACTTCTATCATTCCCAATAACTTATTTTGCTTCATCAAATGACCAAATCTGCCTGTATTTTTTCTTAAATCCACACAATTATTCATTATATTACGATAAGAATTATCAATGAATTTAACAAATTTTACTTATTATTTATCTATTATTTTTATGTGTTATTTTGGATTTCCTAGTATTCTACGAGGATAATAAGTGAAAGAACCAAGATATCTTTATGTAAGTGTGTGCGAATGTGATTTTTTATATTTATCTTGTAAATAAAAAGGTTTTGAATGATTGGTTCTAAGGATAAGAATAATGAGATTGGTTTTCATGAGTTGAACTACTCGGCGTATAAAGCAGGTCCGTTTGAACATCTGGCAAATTGGCATCATTGATTCCCTTTGGTTTTTATTGCAAATAGAAAGAAAATAAATGTAAAAGTTTTACGTTTCATGGAACGTTGAATAAAAAAAAATATCCGTCTGCCATATGTGTGGCTTTCCACCGAGACTAGAGAATCAATTTTTTTAAAAATTGTTTCCTAAGTTGTAGGTTATTGCAGGATGATCTAAGGACCTTGGATTAAACTTGTTTGAAAATAGCAGCAGTTTAAAGGCTTCTTACTGTTATCGCTCTGTGTTTATCAAGCTAGGCGAAAAATATGAAGTTTGGAATATTTATATGCGAGCCTTGATGATAAACTAGGTTTATAAAAAAATAGGTTTCAATTTAAATACGATAGTAAGATATAGTTATAAAATTTTATTTTAATCAAATATGGAGCTTAAGTTTAGAGTACATCATTTTTCGACATAGTCCCCTTGCTTTTCAACACACTTGGTCCCATCAATGTACAAGTTTCATGATGCCCTCATAACAGAAGGTTTTCAATTGACCTGCGATCCAGGAATGCACCACTTCTTTCATTGCTTCGTCTGAGCTTAATCAACGGTCTCTTAATGCCTCTTTGAGTGGACCAAACAAGTAAAAGTCTAAAGGAGCAAGATCGGGACTATGTGGAGGATTATAACCAGTACTTCAAAATTGAGTTTATTTTTTCTCTTTGTTTTTTTATGCAACTGTGTGAGTTGTTTAGGGACCCATCTTGCACAAACTTTATGAAACCCAAGTCTGTTGGGGATGATTTCGTAGGCATAAATGTGAATAATTTGGAGACGATGTACCACTTCAGCAATATTTACTCGTCTGTCTTAGAGCACCATTTTACCTGAACGCTCAATTTTGTCTTCATTTATGGCGGTGAACGGTCGTCCGGCTCCTTCATCGTGCGTAACCCTTGTGCGACCATATTTCAATCCATTCGTAGACACCCCGTTGTGGCAGAACACTGTTCCCGTACTGTACCAAAAGTCTTCGATGAATTCCGGCCCCTAATACGCCTTTCGACCGCAAAAAACGGATCACTGAACGTTGCTTTTCTTAGGTGCAATTCAAATTTGGTTCCAATAGAAATTGGAGCTGCGATGATTTTTGCACCTCAGCGATAACGAAACTAAGCTAGCGGCTTGAAACTTCGACATAACAACAAATAAATAAAGCATGCTTCATCAACGAAAAACGACAGTGCTACCAACGTATACAAAAATATAACTAAATTGCGGATAAATATTGATTTACCTTCGTAAGTACATGTAACTTTTTTTTCTTTTGAAACTGTTTGGAAATAACAGTGTAATAGTTTAACAAAAGTTTTAACTTACAATTTCTCCTATTTCAGGTCAGATAGGTTGTATTTATTGGAATTTTGCGGAATGCTATTTCGACTATCTATATAAATTTTCCTATTTGTCTCTTGATAGTCAAATAACAATCAGATTTTTTTTTTCCAATCAACCAATAGCATCCACTCCCTTTTTGCGAGCATTCTTCAGTCGTACAATCTCAATTTAAATGCAAACCTCGAACAGGCCAAGCAATTTATTTTCTCTTTGTTGTTTGGAACCGGTCCAGGCTTCTTTAATTTGTTAACTCTGTAACAGTGCTCGGTTTGGTTCAGTTCGCTTTAAGCTTTGTCAACTGATGCTTTCGGGGAAGGGTATCGGTTA
Source organism: Halyomorpha halys (assembly GCF_000696795.3). Taxonomy (NCBI): domain Eukaryota; kingdom Metazoa; phylum Arthropoda; class Insecta; order Hemiptera; family Pentatomidae; genus Halyomorpha; species Halyomorpha halys. The sequence continues at coordinate 266,462 of NW_027110569.1, forward strand.
GATTTATTTAGGTTTCTACTCCAAACCCACAATGAGTTCGACGATTTTACATTTGTCCATCCTACGTTAAACATTTCATATATATTGAAATTTGCTATAATTATTGGTTGGTTATTTGTATGAAAGTCGAGGATAAAAACACCGCAATGATGCTTAAAAAAAAAACAACGAGATATCAAGTTCTATTATGTGGAATCAACTAACATGGAATAGTAATTCCAAAATGCTCTAAAGTAGGACTATCTGAAGATTCGTGTTTAATGAAAATGATGTGAAATATTTCTACCTACGTTAAAGTGTCTAGGAATTTAATTGAAAAATAACTTTTGAATGATAATAATAATAAAGACTTAGGGAACCTGAAGGTTCGAAGCCGATACCACCAATCGTTCTCAACGTACATCTGTCCGTTAGCGCCTCTCCAAACCTAAATCTACTAAATCAGACTTTCAATAATATTAATAATATTGATATTCGTTAAATTTTGAGTAATATTAATGATAATTATATTCATTTGTATATTTATAAACGTTTCTCGCCAATCACCATAAATAAATATTTAAATGTTAGATTACTTGTATGCCTGCAATAATAGGATTATTTAGTAGTCCTTAGTTAAAGTGGTATTTGAAGGAATATATATAGATTAAACCACTAATATAAATGCGTCCAAGTACTAAAAAAAACTCGCGATTAATGAAGGATTTGCTTGTAGTAACAGTTCAACGAGATAGAATATAAAAATCTGTTGAGTGTCATCGCTTATTGAAGGAATGAATAGAAAAAAAACAGGATTAGAGGGTTCAGCGGTGTCGGTATTTTGGTTTTAAATAAGTGGAAGAATAAAGACAGGTTTACACGCTACAATAAATCGTGGCGATGTAATTGTCACAATTTATTGTGATAAATAAATCGACTACACATCTCCTGATTTTTCTTGTTTTACACAAAACACTTTGACCTTTTATTTGTTTATTTAAGGCCAAATAAGCAGTTTGTAATTTTTCAGAGCATAGATTATTTTCACCATTATTATGTTTTATTTCAAAATTGTTGATCATGCCAAACGTTTACAGGAGCCTCGTAGGTGAGCTATGTTTAAGCCCTGCTTCAATTAGAGGCACCACTTTCTCATAATTAAGTCAAAGACTCATTTTCTCATTGTGGAGAGCAAACACCTAATTTATTCATTTTCTTCATATATACTTTTTACATCCTTCATACAGGTATTTATTAACATTATATATAAAGTCCAGCGTATTTCGATTTATTCCTAAATAAATGTTACCTTTGAATCATTACAAATAATCCTAAATCCTTTGCAGAAAAACGCGACTTATTTTTTACATATTAATGTCGATATTTTAATGTAATATCAATTCGCGGATCTAAAAATTATTTGTCTTCCAATTTGAACCTGTTGAAAACCAAGAAAGACTATTGAGGCTTTCAAATTAAAAATTGAATTAATATGTAAATAACATAAAATGGTTAACAATAACATTGGTTGCACTATTGCTCAAATCGGAAGAAAAAAAAATACAAGAAATTAAAGAAGGACCTTGTGGGCGGAGCTTATATATCAAGGAGGTTATGCTAAATGAGCGGAATTCCATTAACATAACCTAAGATTAATGTCAAAAAGGCAATATCTGGATTTTTTTAAATTGTTTTACTTACATCATCATACGTAATAATTCACAAATTAATTGTAATTCCAATCAGTTAAAGAAAAAAGCTTAAATATAATAAATTAATTTTAGAGATAAAATAGAATAGCTAGAACATAAATAAATATAATTGATAATTCGCCGTTACCTTTTTTGATGTTCACTAATAACTTCGTCATAATTTAATACCTTTGCTGGATAATAAATAACATCATGCTACAATGCTACACAATAGGAGGTATTGCCTTTTAAACTAACTAATGGGCACAAAAGGTTCTTCCTAAAGTTGATTACTTATAGTTCCTATCTAAACTTCTGCTAACAAAATACTAAAACATACATCTGCTGACTAAAACTGCACAGTAAAAAATTGCAGTGAATTGAATTAATATTTAAATTCGAAAAACCTGAATTATTTTCTAACAGAAAATGTGAGATACTTTATGATATAAAGCAATTCAACCTTTATCTAGGCTACACAACAGGTACAGTGAATGTCCAGTAAAGGTTATTAAACTATTAAACTAAGTTTATTTTTTCTAGAAAAACCTATCATTTTCGTTAATTCTTTATTCAGTATTCAATATCTTTAAAGCTACCAAACAGATGGCAAAAAAAATTAGACTTTTTTTTTACTAGAGTAGATATGAAATAATTTGAGCTCTAATTCAATCTCAATCTCGGGAACTTACAAATGTACAGTGAAAGTCCAATAAAGGTTATTAAACTATTAAACTAAGTTTATTTTTTCTAGCTAGTGAAATGTAATTAAGTTAAATAGCCCATAAAGTAGTTATATAATGATACTTATCTACTTATAGTAAGTACTTTCGTCGAAATTTTAATAATTTATATTTTCTCCTCTTTGTAACTTTAAACAAATTAACTAAACAGTATAATTAAGCTTTTTTAAAAACTGATTGGAATTACAATTAATTTGTGAATTAGTACGTACGATTTATATATGCAAGTAAAACAATTAAAAAAATCTAGATATTGCCTTTTTTGACATTAATCTTAGGTTATGTTAATGGAATTCCGCTCATTTAGCATAACCTCCTAGCCTAAGCTCCGCCCACAAGGTTCTTCTTTTATTTCTTGTTAATGTTTTTCTTCCGGATTGAGCAATGGTGCAACCAATGGCGGATAAAAGTTAATGAATCAAAATGCATCCTGTGACTTTTACTCTCGGCCGTAGTTTCTGCCCATCTGTTGTTTTTAATAACATTCCTATACCCAGATCCGATACAGTGCGATATCTTGGATTCATTTTTGACAAAATGCTCACCTGAAATCAACATACTAGACTTAAAAGACAAGAACTCAACACGTCGTTTCAGCCAACTTTACCGACTGCTCAGCAGGACCTCTCATCTCTCACTATAAAATAAATTTCTAATTTATAAGATTAAACTCGGACCTATCTGGAACAATGACCTTTTTATCCCTCTTGTCTTTGACCTCATACCAACCAATTTCTCAACATCCCGTATAAACCTTTCTAATCATTCTAATTCTTTGGGTTAATCCTTATCTTGTTCCACCTATCTCTACAATCCACCTCGAAGGTTGAAACGGCAGCCGCGAAGAGACTTATTGTAAAATAAAAATGGATAATTGGAGTTCTGGCTATGATCAGATGCTCCACTCAAATGTTTCTGATTTTAGCGCACTTACTCACCCTCCACAGGCTCATTACCAGTGACGCGGAGAGAGGGATGCGCTGAGACCTCAAATTGGGGTCCCTCAGACGTGGGAGATAGAGTGGGCTCAGAGATCCTCGGGTCGATAGTGTAAATATTGTATATAAGAGAGTGAATTTGACTGGAAATTATTTTATTTATTTATTTGCATTATTATTTTGTTTCATTTTTGATGTACACAGTTTGATTATGGTCATTTTCTTTATCCATCTGTTTGTATATATTTAGAGAGAGATTTCATTTATCTTTAAATTTTTTTTTTTTATTCTTATGCTATTTTATTTTAGCACGAATGTGAACAGTCATCACTATTACTTATTTAGTGTACTATCAGTGTGCAGTAATATCTATCGATAAATAAAGTTTTGAATTAAAAAAAAAATCTGGTTCCTTAGTTAAGATTAGAAGTATTATAGTTTTAGTTGTATTAATCTCGTTCTTCTTGTCTTAGAATCTGATTTTGAACCCCTTTAAAAGTTGAAAGAAGTACCAATCATACGCTTTGCTTTTCTTGATTTGTGAATATGAGTGTTAGTGTCGTAACTCAGACAGTCACTCGGTATTGAAGTTTATAGGTTCGAGGTTCTAAGAATCCATGTTTTCCATTAGTAGGACCTATGCAAGATCGTATTGTACGATATTCAAAAATATTTTGATCTTTCCTTTAATTTTTTTTGGTGAACCGATTAAGTTGGATTTTTAAAAGAAAACATAATAGATATGTTCGAGCATTTGGGGTAAAACTGGTGAAAAAAGAATACTTCTTCAAAACAATACTTTGTTAATTCTTTCTTTTCTATATCAAATGCTATTCGATGATCTCCCTCGTTTTGGAGGTTTCCATTGTTATTCCCTTCCGGTACAAGGAGTTGGCTGGCCCCGTACCCAAAGACAGAAGACGTCCCTGGAGAATAAGAAAGAAGCGAGAAGAGGGATCTATATGGGTTGGACCGTAGCCAGGAGCCCGATCGGCTGGCTTGACGCCTCGTTGCCCCGAATCAAGGCTTTATTAAACGAACCAGAATTCATTTCTCAAACTCGGCTGAAAAGTCCTGATGGATATTCTCCTTTTTCTCCAGTTTTCCATTTCACGCCGTCCTCCTACTCTCTTTTATTTCATTAGGGAAGCGGTGAGTTGGAGAATGACTGGCTTCCTTCTGCCCTCGGTGTTAGAACAGATATCCTTATTAATGTATTCAAATCGTCAATTTTTAATTCGATAAAGTTATGTGTTTGGTACAATAAACGCTGAAATTCATACCTTCATCAGAGCTTAAAACAAAACGAGTTTATATAGGAGGTACTAGGTAAAACGAGGTATTAGAGGATCAATACATCTGGGAACTGAAGAATCCTTAAACTTTTTACAGTTTTTATTTATTTATCGATTACGTTTCAACTACATCTTGGCCATTTACAAAACCAACCTCTAGAGTTTGACTACTTGTCTAATTGGGTATTTAACAACACAGATAAAAAAAATTGAAAAAAAGTTAATATTATTGTTAAACAATTCAGAAACCCAATCATGTTTACTATATAAATACAGGATTAATATTTAATTTTAGTTTAAAAATTGATATTATTACTGAAGGAAAACGCTACCCGCCATGATAGTTTCATATGCAACGTCATTTAGACATAAACAAACGACAGCACTGATTTAGCGATTTTTTTTTTTGCTGTTTTCAAATTATTTCCTGTTTTACTGTTAGCGATATTTTCATTTTTTTTTAAACATCCATGGGCTACTACGAGCTGGAACTGAAAGGCAAAATTATGACATTTTCATTTAGTTAAAAGTAGTCTTTCGGAGTCAATATAACCTCTAATGAACTTACAATATGTATCTAGTACATTAAACTTACATCGAAGTGATATTCACAAAAAAATAATCTATTACTTAGATACTACAATAATTTTGAAACCCTTCTAGCCAAGTGTTTCTAATTTTTGACATCTTTTGACACTTGGATAAACAAATTTGTGAAGTCATTATAGTAGTTTTTTTTGGCAATTATAGCACTGAACGAGAACGATAAGGCATTAAACTTATAATAGGTAATTGCTTAAATAACAAGAATAAGATAATCCCAGCGTATTTTTATGTCCAAATGACGTCACGCAAAAAAAAATTAGTGGCGGCTATCTTCTTTGAGCGACAAAAAGAGTTAAATTTTAATGCGTAGTTTGAGACTAAATAATGATTTGAAAAAAAACCAAAAAAACAGGGTGATTATCATTATCAAAACAGCTATATTACACACTAAATAAATTTTTCTCCATCATGTTATAAATTCTTGTCATGATTATTGATAAATCTCTGCAGTATTCAATATTAATATTTTCAGTTCCCCCAATTGTAGTTGTTATATTAATTAAAACGATTTAAATTATTTACAGCTGAATTTGCAAAAAAAAAAGTTTTTTTTCCCCCCACTGACCGTAATGTATTCTTTTTTGTATTTAATACTCAATTTCTTTTAATTCTTTTTTTACAACTTATTACAATCTAACTTATTGATATAAAACTATGTATATTTTGAAGTTTATCCTTCAACTCATTGATTAGAAAACAAAATGCTTGGCTTTGAAGGAGAAGGCTATATAAGCCTTTGAGCCGCTCTCACACCTCTAGTCTATTTACATTCCCTTTATTAAACTGCGAATTGAAACCCGGGTTCTATTCTGCCACGTCAACGTTTTCCTAATATTAACATTGAAGAGAAAATGACTACCCTTACAGATCCCACTTCCAAACTCTTTTATTATTAAAATTTCTGAATTTCTTTTGTTTCTTACCGAGCAGCTTCCTCTGCAAATGTATTCCAGAATATCGCTTTCGTTTTACCATAATGTTGTTTACGAAGGTTCTGCATTTTTCTAAGGAATATTGGAATGGTTTTTTCCCTCTTTAATTTGGTTCCAATGAGAAATAAAATTTTTAAACGAAATACTGTTATTAATTATTTAAGAGCTCTGGTACAGATAATGCTTGCCAATTTTAATTTATTTAAAAAATAAGAAAGAAAATAAATAGATTTCAGTAATTTCCTTTACTCTTAATTAAAAAATTAAAATCTGTACAGGTACAACTCATAAAGGGTCAGCGGTTCAATACTACAGAATCATGTTCGACCGCCAGATTTTTATGAGGCTGGGTGGACCCCAGGCGGGCTCCATATCCCATAGGGTTGACTCACGGTTACAGTGTTACACAAAACAATTTTCTGCCCAGCCGGATTCGAACCCAGGTCCTTGGGAGTTAGCATCGTGCCTTACCACGGTGCCACCGCGCTCACTCTTAGCTCAGAATATGGGAATAAAATTCAATATACCAAATAATGATTGAGTGGTTATGACATAAATAATAACAAACTTTATTGTAAAACTAGTTTACCCCGGCCAGAACTCTCGCATTACATATGTTACCTTCTGCCATTAAATTCCACCGGGCACACATAACATCTATTGAAGAATGGTGTAAAAACTGGAGAATCAAAATAAATCCTCACAAATCCCACCAGATCACCTTTACTCTCCGTCGTAAACCTCTGCCCTCCTGTCCTACAGTATCATTTCTAAATACACCACTAATGCCTGTTGAACAGATTCGATACTTAGGACTCCATCTTGACAAGAGACTTACTTGGAATCCACACACAAGACAGACGACAAGAAACTGCTCGTAGTTTCCGATTGCTACAACATTTATTGACAAACGCTCTAAACTTCCCATTCACTACAAAAAATTAGTATACACTACAATAATCAGACCAATTTGGACATATGGAATTGAGCTCTGGGGCTCCACCAAACCATCAAATTCTTCCCGCATCCAATCGTTACAATCCAAAATCCTTGATGCTCCTTATTACGTCACAAATAAACTCATTCACACATCGCATTCGTTGCAGATTTGGCCCAAAACAGATATGCGACTTTTCATTCCAAACTCCTTAACCATGCTAACCCATTAATTCTTAATCTTTCATCCTTAACAATCGCTGATAATCCGCTGAGGCGTCTGTAAAGAAGATGGCCGCGGGACCTTCTAATTTAAATTAATGCTTGAAGTACCACCAATGGGTGGTTCCTTCCCAAGATTTTCAAGTGTATATGAAACATACTACATATTTACCTATTGTATAATTTTGTACAGTTGTAAATTACATTAAATAAATAATTAAAAAAAAAAAATCATTCGAAATATAACTGATGTAATGCTCATGCTTATTAGCTATAAGGCATTATCAAGAAACTCTATTCAATACATACAATTGATAAAGCTGCATACTTAATTAGGACTATCTTTAGGTAACAGTATTCGTAATAAGTAAGTACGTTGCCCTAAAATGTCACTTCAATTTTGCAGAAAAGATTTAGCTACCCGTAAGCTTATATTAAACCTAAATTCTATCATCTGAGAGTTCATAGCTATACTATATATGAACATGTGCTTTAGGCGGACTACGAATTTTTGGCCTGAATAATTTGAGACATGGAAATTGTAAATATGTTGAGCCGTTCACTTAGTTAAAAAAAAACTACTCAATTATCAGTCAATCTCCTTTCTTAACTTTGAAAATAATTACTGTTAGGTTTTGTGATTGGAATTATTTGCTCTCATTTTTTTACTGGTAATGCGATGATCTCTAAACTTAATCAATTATTCTTTTTTTAAAGTAGGTAACATTCTAATGATATGTTCATGAAATAAGTATATGATGTCGTTACTCCAGATTTTATTTGTTTTTTCATTGTAGACTTCGTTTGTTCACAATTATTTTTAGTTTTTGTTATTAGATTTTCTCTAATTATTTGCCATTTTTTAAACACAACGCTGTTATATTGTTCGGCTTTACTTGCATCATTTTGGGTTATTATGATTAATTAAATCCAAATGGCTGCTCCGTGTAAAGTCCAAATTTTCTGAGGTCTTTAGAAGTAGGTAAATGAGGCATGCTACCGGAATGATACCTTTTGGAACAAGCCTGGATAAAGGTGTTGGATTAGGAACTAATGAAACCCATCTTATCCATTTGGTTACTTATCACCTCCAACAATATATTTTGTGGCACGTATTGAAGGTAATGAAACAACTATACTATTTGTCTTGTTTCCGAACTCGTTATCTTACCTTTTTTTCAATTCTTATCAACCATCTAGAGATACTTTGAATTTCACTTTAAATCTTATTTAATATTTTAGCGTGCGGAACTTTTAATTATTAATTTAAAAAATATATAATTATATTTTTAGCAGTTAAATGTTTAAAATTGTGTTGGAGATTAGTAGAGATTAAAATAACAGTTTATAATCCAAGTCATAAAAAACTAAATTATTTTTATGAATGAAAAAAAAAAGAAAGAAATCTTTTATATATTGAAGTTTATACTAAAATTTCCACTAATTGAAACTTCAAGGCTTTAATCATATAATTAGAAAATTCCTTAAATTTCAAATGGGGAAAAGTGGATGTATTTATAAATAATTAAAAAATGTTTGATTATTCAAAAGTCAATTAAAAAAACAAAAAACATTACTTTTTTTAGTTTCGTATTGCTTTATTAACCAACGACATCGATATAATCAAATAAAACTTTGTTTCCCTCATTTTACTTTAGGAGAATTCCAATTAAAACTTTAAGTTTCTTATGTTTATTAAGAATTAGTCAATATTTTGGTTCACGTCATTCGTAATGGAAAAACATTAAGCAGCTAATGTATCAGTTGTTGCAAAACATTAATTCTGTTCATAAAACATAAAAATATCTGTCTATCTATTAATCGAATTTTAACATTTACAAGTACTGATTAGTTGAATTCATCTAATTAAAATTAGAACTTCATACTGAAAATAAATTTCTTGTTAAGAGTCATGCTGTGTGAACTGCTATTATTTACGATTTATAAGTTAATAATAGCTTTTCACCCAGATGAGAAGAGTAATCATTCACTAATTTAAAAAAAAAAAAACTAGATCGGTGTACTCCTTCCATGTTCTATAGTATTCATATTTCCTAATAATTATGTTTAATTATTAATCAGATGGAATTATTTTCCAATATGGTGGGTATTAAGTGTCTCTTTCTTTCTTTTTTTTTATTCATTTTAGTCATAAAGATGTTAATGAATCGAAAGGATGATTTCTTTTTCTTTTCCCATGTTTGTCTTTTTCTTTTAATGTACTGTGTTTTTTTTTCTCAATGCGTTTGTTCTGGAGAGTTTGCTATTTGTTATTTCTAAGTGCTTCATTTAACTGTTTCTCGCCAAGTGTGTTTTGCTTTTATTAGGTGTCCTTCGAAGTTTGAAGTTGTGCTTAAATTTTAAAGTAGCTAGCTAAACACTAGGCTTCTTTGCTAAATCTGGTGCCTTTTACATTTTAAATAGCGGCACTGCTGGTGCAGTTTCCGCACAACAGGGTCGACTCCTGCCGTACACGAAGCGGAGTTGAAAGTTTAATGCGGGGGGGGGGAGGGAGCCTAACGAAGTCTGATGATGAAACTTCTGCAGCAAAAAAGGGATGTGTGTAAAGAAACATTCAGCTCTCTCGTTTGCTTTATCAGTTAGCGAATGTTTTGTCAGCCTCATGCTTGTATTAGCGAAGTTTTTAGCGAGATTATTTTTATTTTAAATTATTTTTTTCGGTTCATGTATCGCAGCTTAATTCTTTTCTAGAGATTTACTATTTTTTATTTAACCTATGATAATAGCCTTGGGCCAGTTTTTTCTCTTGATTTTATTAAATTATAATATTTATAAGAAATTGTTAAATTTAATAAATAAAGTTTATTAATTATGCATTTGTTTATAAGAGCAAGTAAGGATATATTTAAATAAATGTACCCTTGGGCATGTGTCACTTTTGGGCATTCACATACTGCTATCAGTTACACAATAGTTTAATATTGTAAATATGAAAAAAAGTTACCATAAAGTAACAGAAATGAAAACTGATTACAATACCATAAAATAAAAAGAATGTAAATATAACAATGAATAATACAAAAAAAAAAAATTAAAAACAATTATATATAAAGAACACAAATCCAAGTAATTAAATAATAGCTTTATAAAAAGAATAATTAAGAAGGTAGTATAATTACGCTCCAAACGTTTGATTATTGTATCTGGTTGTATTGATCAAACGCTGATTGGAAATTTCTGTATTTTTTTTTTTCAGTTTTGAAGATTAAATGTACGATTTTCAATCTTTGGTTGTGAATATTACATCATGACATATTACTGTGAAATTTATTTCAACTCCTGGTTTGTTGATAAGTTATGGTGATTACCCTGACTGTAGATCTTTAATTTTAAAGTCTGTGCATTGGCTCAATTCTTCCAAACGATAATCACGTCTAGAGATTGACGATAAAAAAAAAAAAAAACTTTTAAAAAGTTCTTTAGTACCCATCATCTTTAGTGGACTACGACTGATTAAAACTTTTATACTCTCTAAAGAAGAAGTAATTTTTTTTATTTTTACGTTTAACAATTAGCTTAGGGGATGATTGGATTAGGTCTCTCAATGGTTGTCGTTAAAATAGCGGGAATAAGTTTAATTTATCAGACCTTTAGTATAACCTACCTTATTGCCCTGATCTGACCTGGATCTTTGTGAACAACCCCTCTCAATAGTACCCTCTACCTGGAATAGCTAACTTGTACCTTTTCTTTCTTTCATTCGACGTAGATTGGCGTCTTATACCATTGCCGCTGCTGCAGAACGCTCAGCCATCATACGCTATCGAAGGCGGAGAATATATCGAAGAGAATATCTTTCCGGAATCCCTTTGACGTCTGCTCGTACCTTCAGCAGTTCATTCGCATGGTTCCTTCCTCTCCTCGATCCGTATTACCGTCGATGACTAGTTCTTGCTAGGGTCGGTCTCAAACTCTCGTTGAGGCTCATCAGTACCTTACTAATCAATGAAAGAAGATAGGTCGGCCAATAAGACTTAGGCAACTCCTTGTCCTTATCTCCTTTGCTTGTTGAGCGATCTCACTTCGGCAGTTTTCCATTTCCTCGGAAATCATCCCTTATATAAGCAGCATTAACGGTCTTCAGCAGTCGTTCCTCAATGTCATGGATGTTTGCCTTCAACATCGCTGCGTCCTCATGGGACACGCCCACACCCCATACACTGTTGGGCGTTTGACATTCCTGAATCATCAGGGCTAGAATAGTTTGCAGTGCAGTAATTTTTCCAAGGGCCACTCTATATCGTATACCCGAGGGGGTTTTCACCGACTCCTCAGCAGTCAAGTTTTCCCAAGACCTCCTCTTGTCTTTAAGAACCACGTTCCGATTATTCACCAACCTGTTTCTGTACCTATTCGGAAGTGCAGTGCGTCTAGATCCGCACCTGTCAGATACGAGATTGACTATCGGTTTTTAGTCTCCTCTTTCTTAGTGTTGTCAGGCAAGTAAATACTGGTCATTTGTCATAATAGTGTGTTGGTATTCCTGTATTTTTACCTGAAAGCGTTAATATAAGTTCGTAAGTATTCTGTGACTGTTGAAAATTGGTGCTTTTGTGATAAATCATTATGTTTCAGGTTGGAAAGATTGCAGTTGTTTTATGTGAGCCTGTTTATCAATTCCGTAAATTTGTAGTGCATATCTCCGCACTAGTTCTAGTAAGTTCGTGTATGTGATTTATTTTTGTCTTCTTCTTAATTCGGGATTTTGTCTGAGTTCGGAGTGCATTTAGGTTTATCGAGACCTTCTAATGAAGAAATGTTATCGATGTGCTACCAAGAAAAATCTTTCATGTCAGTATAGTATCATATTTACTTGTAGTACTTTTAGCTCAAAATACAGTTTTAAATTTCAAGAAAAATGGGGGAAAAAAATGATTATTCCACATTGTTGTGTAATGTTGATGGTACTCCTGTTTTAACGTATGTTCCTCATCTTCGAGTTGACACTACCTAATTTTCTATGGTTTAATTTTCAGAGCGTCCGGTCGGATCTGCTCATTACAAATTTGTTTACTAATTATCTTATTCAAGTTATTTCGATTTCATTCAAACGGGCCAATCCGATAAAACAGACTGAGAGAGACCTTGCTCAAAGCCCGACCCATTAAAAAAGCGGTTTGATGCCCTGTCTTGGCTTTATCATATTTAATATTTATTGGTCATAAAAGCGGGGCAGTGGCTGCCTTCTACCCCCACCTTACAATTTTAATCTCGAGAAAATTTAGTAGGTATTCCCCTTATGGGGGCCGTTACTCATGCTCGCTTCGCTCCTCTTTAATATTCTTTTCCCGCCACCGCGCTCTTTCACTCTCATCCTTCCTTTTACTCTTCGTAAGCTCATGGCCTATTTTAGCAATAATATTGCTTTATTCGCTCTTCTCTCTGGGAATTCAATCGGGAGGAAAATGGATCGACTTTTCATCGTATAATATAATAATTCCATTGTTTTATATACCTTCCACGCACTCGATTTATTTTCATTGTGCTACATTGTTATGTGAGATATAAATGTCTTTTTCTTCTTTCCTCTTTTTTTTCTTTCGAGAATTTCTTCTTCTTCTAGTCTTTTCATATCTGTATATTTGATATTACTAGTTATTAGTTACTACTGAATTATTTCGAGGATGTTATTAAAAAGAGCTAAGCCATTAATTTATATTGCATGTTCATTAGTTTCAGCGTTGTACCTAAAGGATTAAATTTCACTCATGATGAGATTAACTAATAATGTTTGAAAAAAAGTCAATTTGTCCAAAAAAATTCTAGTTTGTATACTAGACAGTCAAAAATGGAAATAAAAAGATCTATGTCGGATTTTGAAAATTTTACTTCACTTCATATGTTAAATTATCATTAAGGTGAAAAGAAACTTATCTAGGCCATAGCATCATACTCAGAAAATACTTAATTTGAAAGGAATTGGTCATTTCATTATGGTTATTTTATATAGGTTATGTATGTGTGGGTTGAAATATTCTAATATTTTATAACTTTTATGGGTTATCTTCTTTAATTCATTATATTCGTCTCGTGTTTTATCTAATATTTTGGACAATTGCTTAAAATATTTAAAATCTAAAATATTCTACATTTTGATAATAAATTACAAAAATAAATAAAATAACAATAAACACAATTTTAAGTTAAATAGTCACAATTAGAGTTCTCAGACAAAGACCCATAGCGTTTAAATATCTAATTAAATGTTGACTTTATTTTGTTATGTTAATTTTTGTTTACAAAACTTTGTTGACCAATTTCAATCGTCAATGTACTAAATGTAATACAATGTACAGTTGTAAATAGCAATAAATAAATATTAAAAAAAAAAAAAAGACCTTATGGTAAGATTAGAAATTTCAAAAAAATAGAATGGTGTAAAAGTAAGATGGTGAAATAAAAAATTATTAAATATCTAGCACTCCAAGACGGAAAACAATATTTCCTAACTAAATACTGAACCCTTGACCCTTTGGGTTATAGTAGTACAAGATTTGTGTTTTAACATTATTTTTTAAAGTTCTAAATTATTCGCGAACATACTTGTTATTTTCTTTTTTAATTTGTAATCTTATTACGATATGTTTTTTTTTATTAGGGAATTGGGATGTAAAGAAGAATTCATTTCAGTTTCATTTAAGGTTCTGGAAGAGATATAGTACTAATTAGGTTAGTTATAATTTCTCTAAATCCTCCATCTAGAGTGCAAGGCCATAGTTTTTTAATGTGAGCTAAGACAAAGCGCTGAGAGCTATTCTGGGTATTTTGTAACTTTGGACAATGGAGTTGGTCGCCTTCCTGAAACTTTAATGCATGGAATTCAGCGACGAAAGTTATGACCCCTGTTATTCCTGACATCTCTTCAATAAGTTAACTCTTTTTGTAGGAAACACCTGAGGCGAAATTTAATACTGTTCTTTTCATTCAACTTCTATTTTCTTCCTCAGCTGGTCCTTTTTAATCGATTATTACCTTGTCTATGGACAAGAAGAAAACAAAATTAAATATTTTAAAACAATCGAAATTTATTTGAAAGGTCAACTTCCAGAAAAACAGCGAGGATGTCCTATTGGAATTTGAGAATTTCGCCTCGAAAACTAATTTACCAAATTCAGTTTCTGTCAGAAAGAAGGATTGAAGCAATTATCATTGATAATCTATTTTATATAGAATAATTTAAAAATGCAATGATTCTCACTAAAGTTTATTTAAAATTTATTTTATGCCCAAAAACTTTTATTTCAACCTAGTATATCCGTAACTACTATAAGGCAAGCTTTATATTCGATGAAATGGTGAAAAATAAATTTAAAAATGAATATGAAAATGAAATAATTCTTGAAATATTTTTGAAAAATTATATTAAGTATAGCTCATTGTATTGTTCCAATTAAAAATTGGTAAAAAAATATTTAAGATACAAAAATACAATAGAATATTGCAAAAGACACGGATTTTGCAATATTCTATTGTATTTTTGTATCTTAAATATTTTTTTACCAATTTTTAATTGGAACAATACAATGAGCTATACTCAAAGGCAATGAGTATTAAGTCTGTACGTATTGAATCATCAGATGTATATATAAAAAAGGAAATAAATAAAATAAAACGAGAAAGGTAGAGAGAGAAAGAGAAATACTTTATTCATCTATGCTGCCCAAATACTTCAGGTTGCTACATTTCACAGCATACTTATCAATCCGTAATCGGACATATATAAATTACATATAATTACATGGTATAATAAAATAATAAAAACACAGTTTTTTCCCCCTACCCAGTTTAAACCCAGTAAAAACCCAGTTTTTTCCTTTTATAATCAATTTCAGTTTATACGCCAAATACAAATATTTCAATTCATTCCTTTTTTTTTCTTTCCCTTTTCTGTTCCTTCAATTTCACCATTTCACAATTTTTAATTCACTCGCTAAACAAATTCACTAATAGACGGCAATGTGAGATCAGACTATTAATAATAGTCACAGAAGTAGATCAGCTTACCAAAAACAAACAAACAAATACATTCTACGAGAACAAGACTAACACATAGATTCAAAGGAA
>NW_027110569.1:281938-291182 GCF_000696795.3 Halyomorpha halys
TAAATAAATAATAGTACTAATAAAATAAATAAATAATAGTACTAATAAAATAAAATAAAATTATTTAATGAATAAATAAGTTAAAACACACAAATCTATAAAAGAAAATAGATAATAGTAATATATACGCGTCTCAGATATACTTAGGTAAATTAATGAGTTAAATCATAACAAAATAAGTAAATGAATTAAAGAAAAGTAAAATCAAAATACTATAAATCATCTTGAACACAATCCTGACTAATTCCAAAAACCTTTTTTTAATAATAACAATATTATTAAATAATTACAAAATCATTTTCTAGACAAATCGAACAAACAAAAGGATGACAAATTGGAAACATTATCGGGTTTCGAGGTATTTTTTTCTTATGATATAAAAGCAATTCATACTGCTAACTGCCCTTTATTTCAACTGCTTGTTGATGTTATATTGCAAAATGTACCTTACATTATCGTAAGTGGTTTTGGTTTCTTATCCAATTAACGGTCATAATTCAACCTCGAGTCCAAGTTCTAACAAGTTAGCCTCCTTCATCTCCTGGAACTCGAAACAATTACTCGGCACCATCTTGACAAGTTTCCATAAACTATGGTGTATTTACGACTGCCTGTACGGGAACTGGTGGCATTATGATTGCTATAAATCAGGGGCGAGTAGCAGTCAGCTTGAAGAGTTAGGACCCAATTTCCTTAGAAGACGTTGCTCCGTGGTCCAGCTTATCGTGCGCCCCACGGCCCTTCCTCGGCAATATCGTGGGCCAGGGACCACTCCGAATTATAAATCATATCGTCCTCTCAACTATATCCGCCGCTTTCTCTGCTCGGTGTACTAATAGGAATCGTATTGTAAGTGAAGTTATTGGATCGTTGTACGAAATTGAACTTGCCAGCATTGATTGTTTATGTATTTTGGCAATAAATTCGCATCAATTATTTTGTGAATTTAATTTCACCCATCATCCTGCTTCAAATCTAAAGATGATCATTATAGCACTTTATTGTCCATTTAACTAGCTTCAGTTTTAGAACGTCTAATTCTTGACCTATTAACGTATAGTTAGTTCATGAGTCCCAATTTTTTTTTAAACCTATATCTTACATTGGCTGTGAAACCAAGGGACTTGGACCCCACTGAGGAAGTACCAAGTGCATATATAAGAATTTGTAAGAAAGCTTGTAACCGCAAACTATGGATTAACGCTTAATACAATTTGACAATCAATGTATGAAAATCTTTAAATGGGTTTGTCCCAAAAAGGTGGTTGGTGAGGTTGGTTCACTCTGGTTCTCAATGCTTTAATACGTTTACTGATCTTTTATACTAATTTGGAACGCAAATTAATATCATATACTAACTTTCACACAAGGCCGCTCAAGATATGGATTCGAGAACTGTCAAAAAACTGCAAATAAAATGAGGAACCTATTTGTATAATTTAGAGCCGGTTAATAAAAACAAGTTTCATGAAAGGTTGATTTGTAGTAGTAATTTCTGACTTTAGGTAATTAGAGCTATTATCATAATTATAATTTCCTCCGCTTTTCTTGAATAACGAATCAGTCTGCCGGACCTCACGAACCCACAACATGCGAGGTTGTGTGAGTAACCCAATCTCTATGTACGATTTCAACCTCTATCGGTCTTCGAGAAATGAGATCGATTCGATTAAACCTTAACGATAAATTCTTATTTAACTATTTTTATTCTCAATGCTAAAAATCAATATTTTTCCTGAGCTCAGGTTTAAATTCCAGTCCTTTACAGGTTGAGAGAATATATTTATTTTGACTCCACCTTTGTTGCTCAAGGCAAGACTACATACAAGACTGGATGTAGTAGTAATTGGCACGTCAGTCATGTGGAGGCTACCCGACGGTATCAACCACAACCTTAAATTTTACACGTCTAACAAGGAGATACCTTTACTAGCTTCTTTTAAGCCTTCTGGTATTTTCGAGAATGTGTAGTATATATTGTCAGAAAATTATCAGAAATGTAGTTTGTCCTCCTGTGCTATGGGAATGGAATGTGTAATAATACATGTAGTGTTTGTCTTATTGATGGTGGTTGTGTCGAAATATTTGACATATACTTGCATAACTGTGCACATAGCTATAGTGAGCTGAACAACTTAATCTTCCATAACAATTTCACTGTTGGTGTATATTTAACGGCAGGTATTGAGCATGGGAGATGAAATGTGATTTGTTGTTTTTTATTTTTCACAAACTCTTATTAAAACGCCTCATATCATGTTATTCCTGACCACCAGTTTGGATTTAGAACATCTCATTCTACCATACAAC
The DNA here is from genome assembly GCF_000696795.3 of Halyomorpha halys. Taxonomy (NCBI): domain Eukaryota; kingdom Metazoa; phylum Arthropoda; class Insecta; order Hemiptera; family Pentatomidae; genus Halyomorpha; species Halyomorpha halys. The sequence continues at coordinate 284,249 of NW_027110569.1, forward strand.
AAAGTCATCGAGTGGTTGATGTCATATCTTCCACATTGGAGCGCGATATGTACTGCACGGGAGTCTTCCTCGATGTTGAACTAGCTTTTGATCAAGTCTGGCACAGATTATATATTCACAGTGTGAATATGTAAGAATGGCTTAAGGATACGCGTGTCTTGATATATTTGAACCCGAATATAGAATAACTCAAAGCCAAGCATCAAACATATCTTAAATTCTTTAACATGGTGCAGAATTGGATTCCGAAAAATGGAAAAGAAATAGAAAGCTTACGGAATTCCTTCTTTAAATTTTCCAGATAATATAGGTGAAACTAAAAGATTGTTGGGTGTTACAATGTATTAACATAGCAGTGATATAACAAACAAGGATAAGGATCCCAATATAACAGCACTAGTGCAGCATAATAGCTAAAAACCAACCCAATTTCAACTTTGACAATACAATAATTTTACATAAAGAAAATAATACACTCAAAAGAAAAATACTTGAGTCTATTTATATATCAGAAAACATTACTTATACAGTTAATTTTAAAAAAGGTACAAGAGTTTTGAATAAAAAATATGTTGAGATTTTAAGCAAAATTAATTTATGAAATACATGGGTAAATTTTATGTTACTATTTATAATGTAGGGTAAATTTTATGTTACTATTTATAATTTACTTTGATATGAATTTCAATAATAATCTCAATAAGAGTTAAGACCAAAATAGAGTTAGAAATAAATTAATTATGTGCCTCACCTGATTGTAAGTAAGGTTAAAAATATTATATGCTAAGAAAATGATAATAGTGTTATGATAATCTGTAATTAATGGTTCTAATAATTAATGGAACAACGACAAACTAGGTAACTGGACGTAAGCTAAGGCAAGTCTTTAATTAAATTAACATGACTCTCTATCGTTTTATTGTTTCATAGAGTTATTTGACTGAAATCAATGTCCGGAACAAAATAGTCCAATTAAATGATTGGATGTGGGGTGTAAATTTATATTTAGGATTCTCAATTTCATTAGTTATAATTTTATTTGTTAAAATTACGAAAAATGTATTTATTATTAAAGCTGCTATCTAATAGATTGGCCAGAACGTTGGTCTTTTAAAGAAATAATAAAGAGTGTTTTGAGACTTAATTTAGATACAAATTATTTTATTTAAACAATAAAAAAAATATTTACTTACTCAATAAGGTCTTTTATGAGACTAATACATTAACGAATATAGGAATAATTATATAAGAATAAAAATACCAAGTTATATTTAAATATGCAATGTAATAACATTAATATTTCTTTATGCTATGTGAGGTATTGATACGTTTCAAAAATATATACACTAAAAGCAAAATAGATATAGTTATAAATATAGATATAGATAAAAGCAAATATGGATTTATTAGGATATCGAAAACAAATCAGAAAAAAACACAGATTAAGTATGGTTATTAATAATTCAAGGGATATGAAAAAAAAAATAGTATGGTTGTTACAAACCGTGGAGGCAATTTGTTTTCAACTCATATATCCTAGAATTACACCTGTAAGGTTTAGATATGTATTCTTCTACTCTGGCTTATGACTGAGTTGCTTCCTGTATGATGCAGTGGATCTCTAGCCTCCACCATTATATCTATGGGAAATCGGATTCGTAATACTTTGTCTAGTGAAATTAAGCCTTTTTTTTAATATGATCTGGTCTATGTTTTTTTAATATTTTTATTTTTTATTTTTGTTGCTCTATGGCTTCGACGGGTAAAAGTTTGGTTCATATTGACACTCTTCTTCAATCATCACTTACTGTACCTCAGTATTGCGCAGTTTTCGTATTTAGTATTCGTGGGATGGGCGATAGGGTTCTTTTCACACTTGTTAAGTCAGTCAAAACAAAATATTTTTGTCCCCATTTTCCAGTTGATTAGTTCCTCAAAGCGAAGAGGGGAGATGAGGAAGCCAGTTTGTAGCCAAGACCCAGAGGCGGGATTCGGTAATCTAAGGGGGCCATTCTGTTTTACGCTTTCCGACACGGCATCCTCATTAGAGCGGCACGAAGGCCGAAGGTCAGCTGATCTGGTCACGAGATCCCTCCGGCACTGGCTGCAGCATCAGCTTATCTCTTCTGTCTCTCTGTCACCTGTCACTGTCATGGACTCAGTCTGTAATTAGAAGCAGTTCTGATTCCGTTCCTTATCGTCGCTAACTGTTACAAAGTAAACGATAAATAAATATTTTCAGAACTTTTATTCAATTATCGTTTATATCATAATAATTAAAAAGTTAGCACATCACCTTTTAAAAAAATATTATTTGAGATATTAAAAGTAGCCATGTAGAAAAGTCAAATTTTAAGAGAAAGTGTTGCTTTGTAACTAACGCTTACTTGATAAAGGAAAATTCAGAGGTTTTAAAACAACCAATAATTTTTATGTCTCGAATTTCAGTTTATCAAAAAAAAAAAAAAAAAAATCCAATGCATGAAAGTTAGCATAACAGTCAATATCCATTGTTTTAGAAGAATTCAAGATTTCAATCTGAAATTATGTAAAAAAGTGACAAATATTTTAAAGACTGTTAAATGTTTAAGACATTATAGTGAAAAAAAACAACATAAAATCAATGAATATAATAAAGAAAATATGTCCGTAGGTGGGATAAGAAAACGAAAACATTATAAAGAAGAATGTGCTATTAACGTGAAATTAATCATAAAATATGATTGAAATATGAAGGTAATTTACTACAAAAAAAAGAAAGTAAACGACAGTTATAAATAAGTATTTTTAGAATTTTTCTTCAATTAACGTCTATATCTTACATAACTAAAAAGTTAGTAAAAAGTAATTTAACTAACACTTGATTGATAAAGGAAAATTCAGAGTTTTAAAACAACCAATACTTTTTATGTCTAGAATTTTAATTTAAAAAAGAAGAATTCAAGATTTCAATCAGAAATTATATAAAAAAGTGACTATTAAACAAATATTTTAAATACTGTTAAATGCTTAAGACTTTATAGTGAAAAAAAAACAACACAAAATCAACGAATATAATAAAAGAAAATATGCCCGAAGGTGGGATAAAAAAAGGAAAACGTCATATAGAAGAATGTACTATTAACGTGAAATCAATAATAAAATAGGATTGAAGTATAAAGGTAATTTACTACAAAAAAAAAGAAGAAAATATCATAAATGAAGTACTTTTGGAAAAAAAAAATCAAAAAAATCATTATTTGTCATCATTAATCTAATAATTCTCAATTATTCCATCTCTGATATCCCTTATTATTATATTCCTTTTATATTTTAATGACGCGTGGTTTTAGGCATTAATGATCAACATTTAGATATTTTGCCGTTTTAAAAGTACCTTTCTTTTATTTATAGAAATGACTCATAAGCTTTAGTCTTGTCCGAAATAATGAATTTTTATCGTATCCATTTATTAAATCTATACTTAACAATTTATAAAAAAATCATTTTTATTTAGTAAAAGAGTTCTGATGTTAATTAAATGAGCATCAACTTATTCTGCCTGGCATCAATTATATCTAATTAATTAAGAGAGATAGCTTTGCGAAACTAATTTCTCTTGATTAATTATTTTAAATGAATGATATTATTAACTTTTCAAAATTATGTTCTATATTATGAAAATTATTTTAAATTAATTGAAAGCGAAATATCATTATAATTTTCAATATTTATTACATTTTTACTAAATACTTTGTCAATGTTCAATGATTTTGTAAAATATATGATTATTTGAATAGATTCTTTGTTTGGTATTCAGTCAGTCATTTGCCAACTTCACTCATAGGTATACTTCCCTAAAATTTATATATTAAAAAAATATTTATTATGTTGATTACCAGGTGATAGGTGGTGCAGTTTATTCAGGTGGGCACAATTGTGTCCGTAGGGTGATCCTTGAACGAGGGTAATTTTAATTAATTAATTGTAATTCTAGGTTTACTTAAGATATAGAAGTACTGTATTTTTTAAAATATTTTTGAACTATTATGATTTGATGGGATTCATTTCAAAACTCCAGTTTTCACACAATTCTGCAATGATTATGATGTGTGATTGGAGGATTTGGCATGCAGTCGTTGATTCATTATTTACAAATATGATGTGTATCATGCGAGTAGATTTTGAGTTCAGTGATAGGATCGTTTGAAATATTATTCTATATCTATTATTGCCTTAGATAACGGAGCTGTTTGACAGGGATTAGTGAAATATTATTAAAGGATATATTAGGACAAAAGGTATCTACAGGTTTCTAGGAAGAGTTAAAGTAATGTGATATGATCAGTTTCATTTTTAACACCACTCTTCAATGCCTGTACCAACACACATTACATTCGTAGAAATTATGATGCAGCCGGCGATTAATTACAGATTGTTTGCGCCATCATCATAGATTCTAAAGTGGCGCTCCTGGTTACTGGGCCTCACAGATCCTAACAGGACACGAAGGGTTCCGGGGAAAGCAAAAGAGCTTCGGAACTAACCTCAACTCCCGGTATTCCACCTGTGGAGTCCCTGAAACAGTAAAAAATATAGTAGTGGATTGCACCAACATGGAAGGACACCGATCCGGTTGCTTGATCAGGTTGCCGAGAAAATCCTGAATCTGTGTCCTCGCCAATTCGTACTTGCCCGTCTGATGGAAGGAGGCAGCTACCCCTTCTTCAGGAAGTTTATTTACGGTTGGAAGGAGGTGGTGGGTCCTTTATGTTGGGAATGGTTTTACCAGCTCACAGATGTTGCTACCAGAAGAAGACGTACTAGAGGCTGGACTGATAAAGTGGATGGTTACAGTTGGAGAAGGTACATTCCCTTCAGTAAGGCGCTGATTCAAGTTATGATTTTATAAATTTTGTTTCCATAAGAATGAAATAGAATCTCTCTTAACCATGTATAATAAGATATTTTAAATAACTTGTTGATTATTAGCCGCTCTGGCATGCGCCAGCCCAGTACGCTACCTCACTGCTAACGAAGAAGGGCAAAATTGCGTATTTGAAACTTCGTTCAGGATGTGGATTTCTAATATTTCATTATGAATAAGAAGTTTATAAACATTATTGTTTGTTTTGTTGTTTCAAAAGTCTTTACTGAAGGCTTTTCAATTAAGGAAATCTTATTGCTTTATCCTAACCCTTTACTGATTTATTACTTTGTTTGAATTCACCCCTTTTCTTACGGGAGCTTTATGACAAACGATGAGATGGGTATGATACCTACTACTCCCGGTAGATAGTTGGTACCCCAGCCAGGTACGCCCGAGGTATATATGTGTATATTTGGAATTACGGAAAGGTTGCGGGCAGGGGAGGGGGGTGGAAGGGGTGCCTTATAGATTTCCCCGGAGAGTGGAAGCCGGCTCTTGACTGCTATTTATTGCCTCTTCCTCAGCCCTGGTCTACTTTGGCTCGCTCTCTTCTCTAGCCACTCTTTGTTTCTTAGCACAGCCGTCCTCTCTAAATACAAACATACTTTTAGAAGGAACAAGGGACTACTCTAAAGAAAAAGTTCAACTTCAATAGTGTTAAAGAGAACCATAAAAGGAAAGATTATATAAGATTATTTACACGTATATCTGTGCTTCAATTCTATGTATCATGCTGTATGAAATTAGAACTAACTAGGTTATTATTGATAAATTTCCAAAATATTTTCCTAAAAGTCCATAGTATTTGAAGTAGTGTATGTAGAAAAATTTATGAGTGTATGCCTGATTTCATTGTTACTAGTCTTCCAGTGTGATATAAAATCTACTGAACAAACTTGAATGTGGTTTACTTTGGCTATTAATGAACTGAGTAAGATATTGACAAAATCTTTGAAAGGTTAGAATGTGATTTTTGTTTAATTGTTATTAATTTTGAGTTCTCTGTCTAATTTAAGAAATGGCTTGGATGTTTACATTCATACTATTCTAATTCATCTTATGAACCCATAAATTCATGTGAAAGTTATTTAATGTTACTTTCGGTTTTTACAAAAGACCTCTGTGCCATCCCAGTTTCATAAAAAATCATCATACGAATAAATTGAAAAGTTGCGGATTCCAAGGGCGATCATACTGTTGTGCAAATGGTAGACCGTTTTTTAATAGTTGTATGTGTTATACATCTGTTTATATTGAAACAGTCGAGACCAAAAATATTAGACGGAGTGTTGTGCAACAGTTTGATCGTGTATGGAGCCTTTACAGTAAGTGTCAAATTGTGTAAGTTCATATTTTGGAGCGTTGTTGGTGACTTCATCTTTTTTGGGCATTTGCGATCAAAATAGTTTCTCTGAGCGTTGCCTCTGTTTATTTATCCTTAACATGACGGAATAGAAACCAATGTTTGAACTCCAGATTCTTAGAAAAATAAAACAGATTTGAAAATAGCATTAGACAAAAGTTGTCAAAAAAAATGAATAGTCATGCACTTCTGTCAGCATTATATCTTTTCGTATGTAAATTTTAAATCTTTGACTATCGCATTCCAAAGCTAGTAAAATAAAAAAATTAACATTAGTTATTGTTCCAAACTTCTGATATAAAACCGGTAGATGCCAAGTGTGATTGCTTGTTTAGCTTCCAGATGTTCAGGACATAAGTGTAAAAGCTAGTCAGTCCCGCAATGGTAATAATTTATAAAAGGTCTCTGGGTCAGTACCGTTTCACGATTGGTTTCAGAGATGACTAGAGAGCTTTATACAGATCAAACCTGAGGATTTGGATGATGAGAAAAGTTCTGATAAATGAGCTATTTATAAATAAATGTGTTGGAATGTTAATATATATTACATTATTATTAAATTTAAAACTTTTTACTAAACATAAAAATTGCAATTCATACTAAATCATTCGTTAATCTTGAAATCATATATTGTATGTTTTATAAATATAAATAAATATTCA
>NW_027110569.1:291837-295017 GCF_000696795.3 Halyomorpha halys
TGAACATAATCAGACTATCTGTATGAAAAATAAATAAATAAAATAACATAATGATAAAATAATATATACAATATAATTTTAAGATTAACGTTTTTTTTTTTTTTTTCCAGGTAAGTGAGTATTGAAGATAACAAGTCTGATCCATGAAATTTATTTGCCCTATGAAAGGTTAGTCAGCATTGTTTCTTTTTATGTTTATATTCAAATTATTTGAACCTGAAATATAGGAATTGCAGAAATTATGACGGGTAATGGACGATTCCAGATTCCAAATTTGCATCTCCTGGTTCCGCGAAACGAGGCTGTGAAGTTGTAATTATCCCGATTTTATTATTAATAATAATAATGTCCATTTTATACAAAAAATTAGATTTAAAATTTTTAAATCTAAAAAATCTATTGATTCCTCATGTCTAGGTTTACAACATTTCACAGTACATATTGAAAATTTTTAAGTTATGAGGGGTATTCATGCAATCTTTCGTAATGATTTCCATTGCTTAATGGAATATGAAATGTAGCGTAGTATCGTGCCCTAACTACCTGAGGATAGCATGGCAGGGTGACGACGTAATCAATCTGAAATAGAAAATATAGTTGAGTTTAATTAATACACTCAATTATATTAAGCGACTAAGCGACCATTGTCGTTACGCTGGCGCACAATGCTTGTCTCAAGAAAAGAGCTCTAAAAGATTCAAGAAAGATAAATACAAAAGAGGATGAAATTTCTTCTCATTTATTGTTTCAGAAATTTCAATGAAGTTCCAGGTAATTATCTTTTTTTTTCAGCTCTTTTTATGTATGGATCTGCAATACTTCGGTTATTATGAATAAATATTCATAGATGCTACAAATAAGTATTCATAGATACCAGTATTCAGTGATAAGAAACGTAAAGTAGTCAACATTAAAGTATAAAACGCCGGATCCTCGTATTGCGTGGCAAGTTATATCGCTATACTTTCAATAATTAAACGTGTTTAAATTATAAGTTATAAAAATTGAGTTGTTGTCAGTTCTACTTGCTACAAACAGTAAATTAGTTAGTTTACAGCGCTTGCAAGGTTTTAATTTTTCTTGACTAGGCAATGTTTGAGACTGAATCATGGTTCGAATTCTTGTTGGCAGGTCGAAATGAATTTCATGGTTGACAGAATAAATCCCGACCTTCTCATTCCCGTTTGAACAGGTTATTATATGTATGGTTACCCTTCCATGCAGCCCTAGTTGGAGTACATTAGGCCGTTAAAGCTTGAATCAGTTCTGTTCTAAAATATCCCGCATATATACTACTACTAAGAAAAATAATAGAGCTAAAGTAATAATAATTATTTTAATATTTATGGATTGGTTCTGGTAGCGCTTAAGTATTGATTAAGATAAGAGGGGTATCTAAAATCATATTACTCCTCGCCAACTTCCTTTTTTCCCGCCAATGATTTTCAAGGAGGCTGGCCATTGGGCCATATGTTCTTTTAGTCTGTAGCATATTATATTACAGTTCCAAAGCTTCAGAATTTTTGTGAATCTTTTAAGGCTTGAATGGGCGCCTTTGTTTGCGTCAGAATTTTCTCAGACGCAGCTGTCAGTGGGTTATTGTCTAGGAGGGTTCCTGGATTAGTTGCCTAGCTTTAGCCTACACTACTTGGCTGCTTCTTTCAAAGTCAAGTCACGAATTGATGTTTTTTTAATATGTCCATCGAAGGTTCTGGCTCAACAAAAGGAGAGGATATACACTTCAGCTATCTCATAAAGTCTCTCATCACTAGCAGCCTCTTCATGACCAGGAGGAATCAGGGATCCCTAAGGCTGTTAGCCCTCTTTGGGGAGTGTGTACAGAGCTTGCTGAGCTGAATCACTAAGTGGGGAGATAATGATTTCCTATCTGCTACGACTGGTAACGTTTGAGTGTGCTACAGTCAAAATCCCTCCTGAAATCTAGTTGATTTTTCACTAAAATTAAAAATTTCTATATCCTTTCACAACAAATCTTGCTCTGTCAAATCACTTGAGTCTTAATGTAATTCATTTGATTAACAGGAATTTTCATACTCTGAACCTATCTGTCTTGTACCTTAGAATGATGACACACTAGGCGGTTTTGACTGAAGGATTTTTTTTTTTTTCTGTTTTCATATCATTTATCTATTAACTTCCTCGTTTTCAGGCCCGACGGGATATATCTCAATTAACTTTTAGGTTTATTGTGGTTACAATTTAGTTCTATTATTTAATTTAAATGAATCAAGAAAAAGAAGTTGTCTCTGCTGTACATAACCAAGAAAAATACTGTCATGTTCTCATATTCTGCGAAGTTGCTATGCCTAACCCATCAATTGTTCTATACTTCTTTGTTTTATTTTATTATCTTAAAATCATTTGAAAATAACAAAGTTTAAAGAAAATGTATGTTAAAGGAAGTGCAATGAGATCTACCCACCCACCGCCAGACGTTTATCACCACCCGTTCGAAATCTAAGAGCGACTCACTTTTATTTTATTACAGGAGATAGGTTTTGGACGGAACTAATTTCCACAATGATAGGGATATTAATTTTTTTCGTCCCCCGTTGGTAGCTTTATTGGCATACTAAATGTCGGGATCGCTGGAAACGAACTGGCGGACATTGCAGCTAAACAACCACTTGCTCTTCCAGGTCAGGGCGCTCCCATTCTGACACCCCAAGAAATATGTTTTCTGATGAAAAATGAAATATCAGCTAGTTGGCAAGCCATGTGATATGAAAGCCCGTCAAGCAAATTAAAAACTATTAAAAAAAACATTATACCATGTAACACATCAAACGATCAGTCACATATTCAAAGAATGTCATTTCTATTCCATGAATTTAAATAGATTGGGAGTAGGAACAGGTGTTTTGGATGCTCTGAATGATGACCAGAAGAACGTGGAAACAGTTTTGGTTTTCTTAAAAATGGCCTTTTGAATAAGGTTTAAACCATAAAGTTTGTTATACGTACTAAATAATTCTAAAAGTAGTAATTATTTAAAGATAAAAATAAAGTGAAATAGAATTATAAATATAAATGAAATAGAATTAAAGCACGAATCATGGGCGTTGATGACCTCAGGGTTTTACGCACTAAAGCTCCAGCCAACAACAACAACTATCGCACGATTTGTTGGTAACGAGCTCGCAGACAAAGCTGCCAGAG
>NW_027110569.1:295567-310124 GCF_000696795.3 Halyomorpha halys
ATTATTATTTTTTTTTTTTTACTTTTATCATCCCATAGGCGTTGATGACCAGAGGGTTTTACGCCTTTAAGCAAAAATCAACAACAACACAACTATCGCACGATGATTACACTTTTTTTAAGGAGCATCATTGATTGTTTAAATCGGTACGTGAAACTTTCATGATATTGATATTAATGAGGAAGATGTAAAGATGGTTGTACAGGGTATTTTTAATGTTAATGATAGAGATCATGTGATATTTTTTTATTATTTTATCAGTCTCTGTAGTATATCAAGTTTAATTATATGTGAAAATGGAAAATTAAAACAACTTTCAACTTACTTGCCGAAACGTTGTCTATTAATGCGATACTATACCACACAGTTTTTTTTTCTTTACCGCGCCTTCTCCATCATTACCTACTGCATTACGTTTTGGATCTTTGTAATATAGAATTACTTCTAGATCGTGGTGAAGTTAGAGGTAAAGATCAGCAGGTGTAACCAATGCCTAGTATAATTTTGTGGTTTGTGACTTATTCCTGTTGGGTGTATTTGGCAAAACTTGCAAGGCAGTAAGTTGGCTGATTAACGAGCTCCTTTATTGCCGGAGACCGAAGGGCCCTGATTCATCGGCTCCCATCAGGAGCAGCTGACAAAACAGGGCCAATAAAGCCTAGACGAATCGACTAGCCCTCAAGACGGCTAAATGAGATATAAAGAAAAAGCGTGGCCTTAATGGCCGGGCAAGTTAATGAAATAACAGCCGATTGTTCTTTCCTGGATTTAAGTTGAGCCCTGCCTTTTTATTTCGCAATTTTACAGAGCTCCTGGCTCTAAAGTGCCGTTATTTTTCAGCGGGGGAGTAGTGGCTTAATTGGAGCACTCCCTGTGTTCGTGTCAGCCGGGATTTGGAAGGAAATTAAAGCAGCAACTACCCCTCCCCGCCCTCCTTGTCTCAGGCGCGTCCCTGGCACCCCGTACGCAGTCTGTCTCTTGCTAATATTAGCTTGCCTTTGATATATATTTATGTGTGTGTATGTGTGTGTGTGTGTGTGTGTGTTTGTGTATATATAAAATAAATCTGTACCTCGAAGAGTAATTTCTAAGGAAGTACTGCTGCCTACCCTGTTCCTTTTTCTTTTTGAATGTTAGCAAACAATTTCTAGACTTTTGTACTGTAGCTTAGATTGTTCTAAAAAACGATTTCCTAAATGGTGATTAGTAATTTTTTTTTTTTTAGATAAACATATATTAAGTTTTATAACTAATGTTTGTTTGAAGAACCAACCTACTCGCTGAAATTGTCCGTTTTAAAAGACAGATAAGTAAGGCTACCATGGAGGGCGGGAGTGGAGGGTTTGATGCCGTTTTTCGATTTCAGGGGCTTTTTAAATATTTTGCTCTATCTCAAAGTCCCTCCTTCCCGATTTAAGCTAATATTTCGAAAGTGATATAGGGCCCTCGCTCTCCGGGGGTTTAGCGGGGATGGCCTTTTTTCTAGCGTTACGATCTCCTCTTGTGAGATTGTGACATGTCGTTCATCGAGCAACCTACTCGTTGAAATTGTATAAATAAATATATTTATCGTTAAAAAATTAGTTATAAAAGAAATATATATGGTATATAGATTATTATAGTTACATAGAGGATTTGAAATTGTATGATCCTTGGTTTGCCTATCACATTATTATCATAAATTAAAAAATGATATTTTATTTATATATTTTTCGATTATTATTTTTTTTTTCAGCTTCCTTGTTCCTATTAGTTATGAAGTTTGTTCGATCCAAGTCCAATAATTTTGAAAATTACACCCCCAATTCCGATAACGCTGTGCTAAATAGCTTTTAATTGCATTAAAGTTAGTAGAATTTAACTGGCGCCAAAACTCAATTATTACCTCTCCTTATCTCGCTCTACCAATAAAGAGTATAAAATGGAGTTAGGGAATTAGGGTGTAAAATGGAGAAAATATTAGCTATGGTTATCTAATAAAGAAATGTCAAAGAGGAAACGTTTAGTCTATTCTTGCTCTAAACATGAAAAATAATGATAATTAATAATTTTCTTACATTACCTTATGACAGTCTAGAAGCATAAACACAAATAAGTATATATATGTATAAAAAAATACATATAAGTTTCGACTATTTAAAAAAAGATATATATTAAAGTAATTTCAATCGTTTATTAATTTTTTAAAGGGTCTTAATTTTGATTTTTGTAGGTAGGTCTCATCTTATCCTTCAGTCAAAGGTTATGTTCTTTGTAATGTTCTATGCCTGGTATATTTCGTTGTCGTCGATATTTTAAATAATTTAGTTGTATTTTCCGTGCGTTAGTGAGGGCCTCGATGGTAGCTTGAAATTTGGCAGACTTTTGTATAGGTTAAGGTAACAGTCAATGTTTCGTTGATAACATTTAAGTGTATACAGTTGGTGTAGAATAAAATAGAGTTCGTTTAACTAAGAATAATAATTGATATCTCCGACCCGATGGCAATATAGTTATGTATCAATATCGGTTAGTATCAAAAAAATAAATAAAAATGACAAAATATATTTTATTTAAACAATTATATCTAGTCGAGGGTTGTCGAGCCTGCAGTCTTACAAAAGATTTTATGAAATTTGAAACTTATCGCCGAAATATTAAAAATATATACAAACAAATTAGATATATTAATAATTATAATGACCTATTAGAGTATGTACACTAAGTTAATTGTAATAAAAGAATACTTACTTATTACTTATTTCATTTTTTATATTGTGGAATCGCTAAAGTTACGTAGAGAGTGCAACAAATAACAAAAGTAATAAATATAAAATTAATCAGTATAAAATAATTGTTTGTGGAATATATAGAAAAGGAATCATTATTGAACCTTAAGGTACTCCCAACAAGATTTGAAAAAGGTTTAAAATCAAACAGAAAATTTTAGTAAGCAAACAGAAGTATTTCTATAGTAGTAAGTGTTAAATATAATTTTAGATATACAATACACTACCCATTTTTGAAAAGCATTAAAAACAAAAAGTTAATTATTTTCCTAAACATTAACCCTTCTTTTTATGAGAATCGATTGCTTAATGTTTTATATCAGGTTATCGAAATCGCTAAATATGGAAATGATGATAATCTACGAGCATAATGTCTTTGAATAGGCATTGGATGAGATGAAAGCCGTGCTAATGTGATAGAGAGACTGGGAGCATTGAATTAGGATGTTTAGGACAGTTGACCCAAAACCATCTGACATTTATCCCTTGTTATCTTCCCCTAATGAACTCCATTGCCAGTTTTCGCATTATCGCTCCCTGTAGCGTATCCTCTTCTGCCTGCTTTCTCTCGTTTGTTATCCCTATTCAGATCAATATGCTACCCGTTGTTCCGGTTTGACAACGCCTAACTGCAAATGTTCAATCATTTTCCTTCCTCACTACCAAATGTAGGAAAGATTTGTATTCATGGGAGTAATAAAAAAAAAAAGACATGCCCTCAGAATCAAAAACTTGTATTAGCATTATACATTTTATATATCAGATTAATTTCATTCCGAATTGTCCATTTGTCCGTTGTCAAATTTGTATTCCGCCACAGACTACCAAACCATTAATCTGTCTTGTAATAAAATTTTCAGGAATTGTGAGGATTAGTTCCAATTTGAATATATTCTACCAACCAATATCAAATATTTTATACAACTTTATTTTATTTGTATTGCTTAGTTCAACACTGTAACATCTTAAAACATGTTTATTTTGAGATATGCATGCAATCTTAGCATTAACGGTAAAATCTATACAGTAAAACATATGTCATTACATCTAAGTAAAAAAAAAAAATCGAGATATTACATTTTTGGACAATACTCCACAAAACGATACCTATATTTCGTTAACGAATAAAGCAATATAAATGAAATAATACCCTTGTACTTGGCTGACTATTTTATTGTGGACTATCTAAACTGAAAACTCCTTCATGATAGAATTGTTTTTCACCAAATGTTTTATTTGGAAATAGCGATGAATTGAAAAACAAAAACATTGCTTTAGTTACGACCAAGCTGTATTGAAATAGTTGCAGAAAAACTTACTTTGGACTGCCATATACTGATGTATTTGACTCAATAATATTCGTTGATAAATCTTACCGTACTAGGTCTGTATATAAATTTATAAAGCTAGCAATACTATGAAGTAAGACAATACCTTCGTTAAGTTATAAAATTATAACTTTTACTAATACTTGTAAAGTATCACATTCTGTTGTAAAAATACCAGGAGAACTTTTAAAAATTTAAATAGAAACTTTTCCAATATTAATTCTGTTTTAATTCGCGTTGTATTTCAATCGTTTATAGTGAAAACAAAATAGAGTATTGTTGCATTATAAGTTGTTTATTATTTAACCATAACTTTTTTAAAAAAAACAATTCGCACTCTCACTGTTTGGATCATGAACATAATTCCTCCATCCACTTATGGAACAGAATCGAAGTCAAATTTTTTTGGGGGTGGGGCCAAGTTACTGATATTGAAAGCTGTTGAAGCTTGTATGAAAGCTCTTAGGATAGGAATAAAGCAAACGAACAATTTCCAGAATTTTAAAAGTCATATTTTACTAAAGGCCTCGGAGCCACTGCCTTTTAATTATATAGAAAAGAGTAGAGCTAAATACAGATAGGACAAGATGATTATGTTGATCAGATAGGTTTTAATGACATTTAAATGATACGGGTGTCATCTGGTTCACTACCGATGATTTCTGTGAGTTTAAAGGTATAAAAAAACCCTAACATAGTTCAATGTTATCAACAACTGTACATACCTATGGTTCGTTAATAGAATTAAACTAAATTGAAATAGAATGTGAAATATTTCCCTTGTACATAATTATTTATATTGATCATCATTAATAATTATCTCACAATTCTTGATTGCATACTGTTATTTGATAATTATAAACAATTTCCAATAATATAAGCAATGCCTTATTATTTGATCTTTTTAAAATATCAGTATAAAATAAGAAGTTTCTATAATCGATGTTAAGGTACTATAGAGCCCATTTATAACTTGTTTCTTTAGAAAAATTGCTTTTAAAGCTTTTTAAAAATGTCTTTGAAAATTAAAGGTTGGATAAATAAATAATGAATGAAAAGGTTCAATGAATAAATATTATGTTAATAAAGATGAATGGGGGGGGGGAGAGGAAGATGCTAGGAGTGGGAACCCTGATTAAAACCCTCTCTAGGATTGGACTTTTCACTAGTTTAATTATAAATCCTCACATTTCTCTCGAATTGAGATAGTAAGTAGATTTAGTTTGGTTATGTGACAGCTTTTAACCTGTTTGATTATTCAAGACAGAGAAAATCACATCATATAAATATTATGTTATAATAAGAATTAGTTGAAAATAAGTATTCTGTGTTTTCGAGCTAACAGCTCTATATAAAATCTTATTCTATTAAAAACATAACTGTTTTTAAATTCTGATCAGTATTTCTATATTTATTCTTTGATGCATCATAAGTCACATTAAATTGACTTAAATTAATTTATTGAGAAATAATTTTCTTATTAGAAGGACTTTTATGGATTATTTCATGAGGTTTTTATTATAAATTTTAATGAATATTGGCAATATCCGGCGAATGAGAGTAATGGCATTAAACTAACGAATAGGCCACAGGGTGTGTTCAATGTTGTGCTGAACCGTAACAAGATTTTCAACTATTATCTTGTTATTTGATACGTAATTCACGTGTTTATGTTTATGCTATTATCTTTTGGCATTTTAATTTAGCGAAGCTATATTTTTTGTTGTAGATGTGCTAAGTATAAGTAGAAGAACGCGATTTAAATGCATACGGTGCCTTTGTCTAGGTTACACTTTACAGCTCTTATTAAGCTTTCTTATTTCACACTATGTTTAGTAGATTTACGTGTGCGTTCTTTCTTTGTTAAACAGTACATATTAGCATAATGTTTCTGCGGTATGAGTTTGCTACCTATTCAAAATTTAAATATTTAGGATCTCTTGCGACTTGAGACATAACTTCCGAGATAACGGAAGTAAGTGCTTTTATCTCTGCATAGTGAAAGAGATGTCTTCATTCCCCGTACAACACTAAATATTTAAATATTAAACCCTCTCTTTACAATGATATTACATTAAAAAAAAAAGAGAAAAGATAATTGTTTCAGATGAAAAATACTTGCCTGAAAAGTATTAAAAAGAGAAATTACTTGCCTAAAATGTATTTGGAAAAATAGGAATAGAGGTAAAAAAAAAAAAATTAAATTGATGTAACCAGATTTTTTTGTATTAGTAAGTAAAGGAAATTTATACCGAATTATATACCCCTCAATACCTTCCTGTCTTGTAATATCAATATTTATTTTCACTCATTAAATATTACTAATTTAACAGATATTATTATCAAATGAAATCAAAATGTATTTATTTACTAAATATCTTTTTATCTTTCTACCATTCAATATATTAAATGGCATATTAATCTTTTTGTCAGTTTTTTTCTCATTTTAATTTTATAATATTAACGTGAAACGCTGTACGTAATCATAAAATATGTTTAGTTATATGGAAAAGAAAACATGAACAAGGTAAATAAGAAAAACTATAAATAAAAATAATCAAATTTAAATAATTAGATAATTACACACTAAATATAAATTAAATCTCCTATTAACATTTTCAAACCCTTGGAAAATTTTTATCCTCAAATAAGTATCTCTTGGGCATTTAAACAATATATCGATGGCTCACATCCCAATGGTACTAAGTATATTTTCACTAACTACTCTTATTTAGGAAAATTAAAACTTTTCCATTATTATTTTGACAGAACAACCAATTTAGCTTTAAATTCTACTTCTGTTCAGTCGAACAAATAATTGAAAAGTTGTAATTTCCTAAAAAACAGAATATCTAATTGTATTGTTTGTAAAGTTAGTGTAAATGTATTTGGCACCACAGTGGAGTAAACCGATATGATGAAATATTTCTTTATTTTTTTCTGTTGTTCATTTTTAATATTTGTTGAGGATTAATTTTGATAATAGTATTATTAACTATCTTAAAAATCTTCTAAATCAACATTTCGGTGTTTTTAAAATTCGCTGTGATTGTTTAGGTAAAATTATTTAATGATATTTTGATGATAGTATTACTAGCTATCTTCAAAATCACGTATCTATCTGACATCTTTATTATTTATCTACAACATATTTTCATCTACATCAACATTCTGGTGTTTTTTAAATTTGCTGAAATTTTTATCTTCCATGTTTTTTTTAGTTTCAAGGTGCCATCTTTGTGTTTGAGCTGATCATATCTATTAGTCCATCTAGTAATCACATCTATCAATACTGTTATTATTTTCCATTATTTGCAAAATTCTTATCCTCAAATAGAGAACATCTAATAGTATTGTTTGTTAAGTTAGAAAAATATAAGAAAATGTACTTGGGACCACTGTGAAATAAGCCGCTATGATCAAATCAATCTTTATATTTTACTATTGTACATTTTAAATATTTGTTTAGGATTAATTTTGATGATAGTATTATTAACTATCTTCAAAATCATCTTGATCAACATTCCGGTGTTTTTAAAATTCGGTTGGATTGATTGATATTTTTTTTTTTTTTTGGTTCAAGGGGCCATCTTTG
The DNA here is from genome assembly GCF_000696795.3 of Halyomorpha halys. Classification (NCBI taxonomy): domain Eukaryota; kingdom Metazoa; phylum Arthropoda; class Insecta; order Hemiptera; family Pentatomidae; genus Halyomorpha; species Halyomorpha halys. The sequence goes on from NW_027110569.1 coordinate 303,259, forward strand.
TGTTTGAGCCAATCCCATCTCTTAGTCCAAGAGTTCAGGAGCAGAAAAAAAGAAGTTATTTCGCCATAATTTTTTATTGCTTTAACGCAAACTATATAAAGTTAAGAGTGAAAATGACTCTGCCAAGGAGGAATACAAAATGGTGGCTGTTAAACAAAAAAATCATTTTCGAGATATTTAAACTAAAGAAAAAAAGTTAAGGTGCTTAAGAGTTTACACATGAGCTATTAGAGCTCATATTTTAACTATTTTTTTCTTCTTTAAATGATGTTATATTAAGTTTTTACTGTTTTAAAAATAGAAGAAAGATTTTTTTTTTTAATATTTTGAAACTGCCACCATTTTTTATTTCCATTGACTATGGGTGGCTGAGTCATCAGTTTTGACAAGGTACTACTTTATATCGGTCTCATTAAAGTAATTAAAAGTTGGGGTGGAATAACTTCTTCTTTTCCCTGATGCTCTTGGACCATATTTGTATGAACTATGTAATAATAAACTCTCTGCGTTCGGTTTTTCATTAAGGCACCTTGGTCCGAAGATTAAATTATATATAATGGAGTTGTTGTTATGATGTAGAGATCTGGATTTACCTCAATATATAAAAAAGGATGGGGATAGTATAGGAGTTAGTGTTAAGAAGGGAGACAGGGTGGGACCTGAGGCCTGGCCGCATTGCAGTCTTCCCTCTCATCATTATTCTCGCCGTCCCTCCTCACATCTGGCTCACCATACTGCTTCTGATTTATAATATTTCCCTATATCCTGTCAGCTATTCACGTTTTGATACAGTTTTAGGCTTAGCCTTCTCATTTTGAAGAAATGAAGTGGAAAAATCCTGGAATCCTCCCTGAGCCTCCTGGAGATGACTGATTTACTGTAGCAATTTAGTTTAAATCCTAAGCAAAATGATATCACCACCAGTTCAGTACGCGTTTATACATTGCAATTTAAAATGACATCATAAATAGTCTTTAATTTCAGAAGATGTATAAGATATTTGTTTATATAAATATATATAACGGAGCAAGTATTTGATGTATTTTACAACCTCCATTGCTTTACAAACATACAATATTTGAATATTGAATATATAAATAATTAGTTGCACTTCTATAACTAAGTTGCAAAGGATTTATTTTCTAAAACTTTATTATATTTATTTTTAGGAATCAATTTACAGCTTTTTTTTATTCTTTTATCATTTGAACAATGTTTCAAGCTTCTCTTCCCATTATTCAGTTCTGATTAATAATTTGTGGACATGTGACATTTTAAATTAAAAATCATTTTTATATATTCCTAAAGTTCTAATTTTTTCATTAACAAGCTTATTTTTTTTATCTTCTTTCATTATTTCTGAGTTTTTTCACCAACAAAGTGCACTTTAATTTGGAGATGTAAGTGGACAAAAGGAGGGAAGTGCATGTTAAAAGCCTGACATTGTTTAAAAATAGTAATAATGAAAGATAATGAAAAAGAACCTTGTTAATGCAAAACATTAGGACTTAAATTCATTTAAGAATATATAAAAATTATATTTAATTTAAAATGACACATGTCCACAAATTAATAATAAGAAATGGCTGGATAATGGGCAAAGGTGCCTGAACCATTGTTCAAATGTTAAAGGAATATTTAAGGTGAAAAGGATATAAATTGATTTCTGAAAATTAGTATATTACAGTATTTGTTCATAATGCATTTTAAAAAATATATTATGCTGTTTAGAAATGACTATAATATGGAAACTGAAATAATTTGAATTTATGATGAAATTGAAAAGACATAACACAATATACTTAACCTATTATGTAATATCTGAATTATATGATTATGAACACAATTATGAATTTATAGTTGTTTCACAAGTTCTGGTTCAAGTTGTTCGAATTTGGTGTTAGTCCTAAATTGTTCAGGAATCTTTACGACCATGTTGAAATGAAACTGACATGTGATCTACATATTTTTACTCATAATATTGGTGTGACATATGGTCTCGTTGAGGGAGAGATAACAAGCCCGTTCATTCATAGCCTCTTTATTAGCGATCTGAAACATATTTTAAGCTCCCTGGGCTTAGAAGGAATTCGCCGTCTTGTAGCGTTTTTGCACTGCTATTTGTCGATGTCCTAGTTATAATGGTCAATTGTTACATAGATGTAAAGCGTTAACTACAGTCGTTAGTAACTGTAACACTTACTGTAACATAAATGAATTAGAAATTAATGCTTTAACCATAAAAAATCCAACTGTACCTATTTAGATGTTCCGATTTCGTTCTCTGGTATTTTTCTGAATGCTGTAAAATATTCGAAAAATATAACCTGTATAGCTGTCAACTTTACCTTATATATTTATCATAGAGCTAAAATATCAAACTGGTCACAACGTGTCAGAATTATTAAATCAGTTTCACTCAGCACTTGATTTTATTCGATTCATATTTTGACGATATAAAAAGGTTTCATTTACAATTCTTCAGAAAATTAGTTTCTTCCAGCCATCTTGGGTAATGAGTGTGGAGTCAATCTCAACAATAGTCATTACGATATTCTTAAACACTCAAATGAGTTTATAGAGTATTACTCATGGATAATAATAAACTACCTAAAATATATTTTTCAAACATGAATGATCTCTATAACAATGTATAGCATAGATTAAAACTAAAGCGGATAAACCAGTTGGACTACTGGCTATCATAAGTAAATGAAATTCAGTACTATCTGAACTTGACCCTAGATCGTTCAAATGCTGTATTAGCAAACAATATTTACATATTGCCAGAACCTTACTAACTTAAAAATATCAAAGTTTAACCTAGCCTGAAGTAACTTATTCATAGTTAATTCCGATACCCAACTTATTTAATAATTGTTTTTTTTAAATTTCTTTATTGAAATTTACAACTGTATATTACATAATACATTTAGTAAATATGATCTTAGTTAAAATGGAGTGTTACAGGCGTGTAGAGCAACTACTCATTGGTAGCACTCTAGTGACATTTTACTCGTCTCGTGGCCATCTTCTTTTCAGGCGCCTCGGAGGATTATCAGGATGTAAGAGGATGCAAGGTTAGAAACTAGAGGGTTTGAGTGGTTAGGGAGTTTATAATGGAAGAAGTGATATCTGGTTCGGGCTAGGTCGGTTACATAGGGGACATTAAGGTCGTTATGTATGATTTTATTTGTGACAAAGTAAGGAGCATTGAGGATTTTACGAAGGATATTTGATTGTAAGGATTGAATACGAGAGGAATTCGATGTTTAGTGGCGCCCCAAAGCTCAACTCCATATGTCCAGATTGGCCTTATTACAGTCATGTAGATCAGTCTTTCGTAATGTGTTGGAAGTTTAGAACGTTTGTCTGGTAAGTGCTGTAACAGTCGAAATCAACGTGCAGTTTCCTGTCTTTTCAATCTTGTGTGAGGATTCCAGGTTAATCGTTTGTCCAAATGTGTAGTCCAACGTAGCTTTGGATCTATTCGACAGGGGTAAGAGTAACATTATTAACTGAAACTGTAGGGCAGTCGGTTGGTTTACGCTAATTTAGCAATAAACATTCCCTTTCAATACATTAAAAAACTGTTTTAACTTAGACTCTATAGTAAACACATCATCAAAATTACATTCGTGGACTGAACGTACATGATCAAACCACTTAACGAATCCACCATATGTAACATAAAACTACCAGATGACTTTTTTATATAGTAGTAAGCTGTCCGATTTATCGACAATATGATCTACTATATATCAATTGGTTCCACACCAATGAATCATTAACATCTACTGATTTTTCTACACTTAAAAATATTCATTTTTATCTAAATTGTATCCTTCGTATTAGATTATTCATAATTAACACATAAATAAGAGTACACACATGTATAATGTAGAACACTCATATGAATTTTAATACTGTTATTATTTTTATATTTTTTAAAGCTAAGATGATAAAAAAAAAAGAAGAAATCTATATTTTAAAATTGTTTATTATTATGCAACATACATTATTATTTTCGAACTGTTTTGCTTTTTATTTTTATAACTCTATTGAGGCTTATCTGTTTTTTTGTGTGTGTTAATTTAATTGTTTATAACTTTAGCTTACTTATTTTTATCTTTTTTTTCTAATTCTGTCATATAATTCCTAATATAAAAATTCGGGGTTTGGGTCAACTGAAAGGTTCGATTTTACTGCAATTTTAATGATTATTTGTGCAGAGTTTTTCTTGAAAGATCTGTGTAATTGAGGTAGTCTTTGATTGATACATCACCCACTAATAGAAAATTTTCCACCTGGACGTGGTATTTAGCTTACTGGCATGAGAAATAAACATTTTAGTGCTTTATGGCCCGATACTTTTTACTAGATGTAGAAATTATTCTTTCTTTCTTTGTTTAATTTTATGGTTTTGATTCTTTTTTTTTTAATGATTTGATCCTTTATACTTCTGTAAAACATATGTTTGGTTAATTCCATTTAAAAAAATAATAATTCTTATTTTTGATAACATCTAAAGTAAGTCAAGGTTAAGAGAGGTTTGCCATTCTTAAACACATATATTAAAGAATACTATGAGTAAACTAATGCCTTCTTTTTAGGCATACATATTTGTAATTTTAAAGTTCATTAAAATTTTATTCCTAAAGGCAAGATGATGAAAAAAAAAATGTTTATTAGATAGTTCCTACTACTGCTACATCTATTTTTGCAGTTAATTATAATTGAAGTTAATCAAAATTAGTGGTGTAGTATAACTATCGAATTAATATAATAAGAGTGTTACAAATTTAACAAATTCCTTAAAACAATGCATTGCAAAGTAAAAACTATATTGAATTATTATTTAAATAAAATTTTAAAAAAGAAAAAAAATTACTAACCAGGAGAACTTACGACGATGTCTTTGTAGGGGAATAATGTCTGTCATTAAACATCAATGTTTTATAAAGAAAAAATGAATTTTTTCTATGAAGCTGGTGTGTACAATAACTAAAAAATAGCCACTTTACACTTTATTAACGAAATATCAAGCGATGATATATCAAATATAAACTAGCGAATACGTTTATCGATCATAATTATATGATATTATACAAGAACACATAATTCATAAGAATTTTGCATGAAATATAATGATTGATATTTCTAACATATAACCGTTATGATCCGTAATTTATAGGAGCTCTATTCTAAATATTGTTATTAAACCGCTCTTGAATATTTCTTGTCAGACTCAGATAATTCTGATTTTGATAGGCTGTCGAACCAACATAGCATCTCTGTTACCCATTTGTACAGCTTCGGATGCGTTCATTTAATGGAGCAATATTATAAATTAATAAGTTATCGTTATTATTAATATCGTCATTATTCCTATTATTATATTTATTATTTAATTTATTCATTATATAGAAAATAACTGTTCTTTAAATTTGTACTGTCCTGTAAGATAGAAAATCTTATTGAAGTAACTTAAATGTATTTATATATAAAAGTCTGCTGGTATTTCTGCCCAAATATTTATTTTAATATCAGATTTCAGTCTTCTTAAAAATTACCTCAATTGAATAAGTAATGAAGATTTATTTTTATAAAAGAAAAATATGTAAACATTTTTTGTTTACTTTTTTCACCTATGACTTTTACATATAGGAAATAAAAATCAAAAAGTATGGTCGTCTATAAAACGATCAGTTTATAATTTCTTTTCTTTTTTTTCGGTCGACTCCCATTGGAGTCCTAAATGCCTAACCATGGTTGGGGGTTAAGTTTATTTTGTGGGACCACCACTCAATGAAAAAAAGTCAACGCCCCAGGCCGGATTTGAACCGGCACCGCCAATAGACCTCAAATTGGTAAGATTGCCTAACCACTGAGCTACGAACAGCCCTTTTTTTTACAATTGTTTATATTTTTCCAATTAAAACAATAATTTTATCACTAAAATATATATATTTAAGTGAGTGAAGTATTGAATAATAAATTTATATAAAATACTTTGGGAGTCCACCTGTTCGCCTAACGGCGGTCCTACCCCCTATTTCCAAATTACACAACTTTTCATTTAATTGTACTACTCGGTACTCAAATTGTATAACTGTAATTTACACGTGTTGTTTTATTTATATAGTATTATTTCTTTTTATATTGTGTTAGCAGGAAAAAAAGTCTTTATCTTATAATCTCTACTTCATTTTTGTGCCTCTTCAAAAAACAATGTTCGTTTTGACTTTTTCATCTAAAAGCAGTGAATGTTTATTCTGTCTTTGCTCTTGCCCCTTGACAGGGCCACATAAAATTGTCTATGAGTAAATATTGTTTCCTTCAATGTTAAACTTAATCTGACTATTCATTATTATGTAAGCAGAAAAAAAGACATGTTTCAAATCTTTACCCTGGAATTTTAATTTGTACTTGAATTTAGTACCTCTTCAAAAACAATGTTCCTAATCACTGTTTTCTCTAAATAAAAAAAAGTTATTATCAAAGGGCTTAAAAGACCTTGTGATTTTTTTTTTCAAAATGCATTCATCATTAGCTAAATTTATTTTTTATACTTTAAAACAATACTGTTAATTCATGAAGAAAATTGAACTGAGGATAGTAATTGTTTTAAAGTTCAGAACATTATTTGTGATTTCCAATCATAAAAACCAGAATTAATAAAATTAATAAACTATGGCTTGAAGAAGTTTGTCGGGGGGTGCGGTAGTAACTTTTTACAGTTACCATATACCCCTTTACACGCCACAACCCCTGATGAAGACCTGAAACTCAGGTCGAAACGTCGGCATAAAATAAATAAATATGGTTTTGTTTATTTATGTTGTTCTTTGCTGACCGCACCCCCC
>NW_027110569.1:315184-331131 GCF_000696795.3 Halyomorpha halys
TATATATATATAGTTAGAATACATTTTTTAGGAAACTTTTTATAACCACCTATGATGCTGGAAGTAAAAGCGATGCATAGCACTAGCCTTTCCATTTATCTTTGCCTTTGACGGAATACTTCATCTGTGCTCCTCTCTTTCCTTTTAATTTTTTTCCCTTTAGAATTCATTTTTTTTTATTTTATAAATTTACAGTTATTATAGTATATTTTCTTAAAACTAACTAACCCAACCTTGTTTCAATTTGAGATTATTTACATTTTTAATCTTTTACTAATACAGAAAGTGTTGAGATATAATAGCGGCTTATTCAAATATTGTTACGGGTCTTTGTTACAGAATTTAGTCAAATAAATTGGAATATCAGGATTATTGGAAGATACTTTTATATTGAAAAAATTGATATATAATTAATCAACTATATTGAATAAGTAGATTATATTGGTTGTTGCAACTCGGAGACCAACCATTCCGCATACCCTAACAGTGTTGCGGGATTGTAGCATTGCGCCTACTATCCAAATGCCATTGAGTAAGAACCACCATGTTTTACACACCACATAAAGTGATACACTTCCAAAAATTCCTTAAAATGTAGACCCTCTTCAGAAAATAAGATAAAAAAATCATGTATAGTTTATCTAATGTATATATCAAAAACAATTTTTTCTTTTAGGGGCTATGAGAAAAACAATAAATAAAAACATGTTTAGTTTCTGGATTCTAGTTTTATTTAATGTTGCGTGTCAAATAAGTTTTTGTAGTATTATAGAAAAGTAGTGTTGCAAGAAGTGCATGTCACTTTTTTTTATTCAATGTTGATTTTCTTTGACTGTGGTATAATAATTTTGAATTGAACGTATTTCAGAGATTGTACCGTAGCCTGTAGTACTTTTTCAACTGACGTTCCTAAAGATGTTAGGGGTGTCCTAAAGTAAACCCCGTCTACGGTAAAATCTATGGAATACTTAAAAAAAAAATAAGAAAAAACTTTTCAGATGTATCATTATCAAAGCAACTTTTTTGCTGATTCATTTACTAAATTTTGAATTGGGTGATTGGTTGTTGCTCGAAGCCACATATATACAAATCAGAAATCACTAAATCTTTAAGAGCGACATTAGAAAGCTTAAGTATGATTATTTGCTACGGTTTTATTTCAGAATAATTTCCATACAATTCTACAAATATGAGGTAAGATATACCAGTTTGAAATGATTTGTGTAGTTCAGTTGAAACAAGTGATTAATAATTAAGGAAAACTATAAGTCGAAAATTTTTATATCATTCTCCTACAATGCTTTCAACTCCCCATCAAAGCGGTTAGCGTTCCTAGTACATGAATAAGCCATCATGACGACAGAGAAAAAAAAATTCATATGGATAGATTCAGGTGCTCATACATCTCATATCAACAGTGATAAAAAATTGTATAATTAGTTTTTTAATTTATGAATTAAAAAAATTATGTATTTATAAATAATTAATTAATTTTTACTCAGAAATTCAAAGAACATAAAAATATCTATTAAGCTGTTAGTCTCATTTAGAGAAATACATATATATTTAAACATTTCTAACTGATTGAGCAAAATTGAGCTATAATTGTCGTAGCTACCAAAATTAATTTTAAAAAAACAAAAGTAAATATTTTAAGTTGATTTTGACTATTATTTTACAAAATATTAAAAACTAACCTCAAATTAAAACTAGCTATGCAACATCATTTCTCTATATATTTATTTTAACAATATTTTAAAGGAATTTGAATTAAAGAAATTGTTTTATTGTTGACAGATTCTCTATCTGGGTCAGATGTCACGTATTTTTTGTTTTGTTTTATAAGGATATGAATTATTAAGATTTTATTTACCGAAGAGCAACGGTGGGATATAACATCTATATCAAAATTTTCTGATATGAAATATAGTCATTGTTCAAACTATTAATTCATCGAGGCTATTATTATTCATAGAGGCTTGAAAAATACATATTCATTTTATCAAATTTACTTAGTAATAAAGATAATACAATGCAACATTGCTTGATTTGAAATCAGTATATCCTTGTGTAGATTTTTATCCTATGATTGTTTTCTTGGTTATTAATCATGAATTAACTTCTTGCTTGTGACAGTATATCCTGGTGGAGGACTGAGTGGGTGAAGATAGTTGGGGGAAGCCTAGTATGGTTTGGCTAGGAGATATGTATAATGGGAGTTGCCCTGGGTAAGTTTGTTGTTGCGTATCTGTGACGCGAAACTGTCTCCGCCCAACTTTATACTACGCAACTCCTATAACTTAAGGACATCCTTTAGCTTAACTTTATATTATCATACTTAATAAAAAATAAAAAAATACAAATATCTAATACTGCTCCGCCGTGGAGATATTCATAATAAAATGTATAAGAAACCTGTCGCAGTTAATTTTTTATTTATTCTACATTATATATATATATTAATTTGGCAGAGTTTTATTACCTTAAATGTACCTTTACCTACATATCAAACCAAGAAGAGAAGTATTCATAAACCCTAGGAGTTTTATAAAAAAGGATTGAACCCCTATTAAGAAATTTTATATTTATATATTAAAGAAAAGCACCCGAAATGTTTCCAGTGATCGCGTTTTGAACCCGCTGTGTTTTTATTAACTTTTTTATTTTTTTTCATAAAACTAGATGATTTAATCTGGTAGTCAACTGCAGCTTTATTATCAATAATATGTCCTGCTCAAAAACTCTAATAAACTGGAATTAAAAAAGAATTACATTTTTTTCATAAATCCTTCGTTTGGATTTTTGATTATTTCATTAAGAATAAAAAATAATTAATCTTAAAAACCGTACAATCTTCGGAAGAGGTAATTGACACTTAGGGACGGTTATATGATAAAATATTGTTTTTATATAGAATTATCAGTTTCGATATTGTTTCCGACCAGCATATATTATGATATAAAGCTTACTAGAAGAGTTTTTGTTTTAGGATAAAAATTAAATTTTAATGGAAATAATGTCAAATCAACAATATCTAAGCAATACGTTGTTTCTTTTCTACTATACAAATGCTTACACATTAATGAAACACCCTAAAAACTGCAAAAACAATGTAATCCTCATCATTAAAATGTTAGTAGGAAGATTCTGTTTAGCACAGCACTCGTAAATATTTAAAAACGTCTTCGATTTTTTAAGGCTCATGTAATTCACAAAAAAAATAATTGGCTTAAAGATCACGATATTTAAGGCTATGCAAATTTCACAGAATTTAGACATTAATTGTAAAACTTATCGTGGATTTTGTTTAGTATATAACCTTTATACAATTATATAGAATATAACCTTTCTTAGCAAGTAAGTTTACTTACTATTTCTTTCAGTGTTTGTATAGCTGGCGGAGGGAATGGTCTTCTCTCCCTCAGTGCAAAATGCCACGCCCTTGGAGCGTAAGTTTACGTTGAGTTTAATTAGGATGGCCGCCTTTATATTCTTAACTGAAACAGAAGAGAGCCAGGTATTTGCTCGTACTCTTCCCCTACTGCTGCGTTACACGTCTAGGCCTATTTTTCCACTTTAGCCTTTCTCCAAGATACCAGAGGAGGGCATATCGTACTCTTCTTTAAAGCAAAAGTAAAGCCAAGAAGTGGTGGTTAACCATGCCACCGAAGCTGAAGTTTACGTTAGGATGCATAGGAAGAACTCAGTTGGTGATTGATTCCCACTCCTCCGCCACGGCATATTGGAGTCTCTAGTTGACGTGCCTTCTTTAGACTACTGATGTTGGATAACCGATCTAGCCCGAACCCGATATCATTCCTTCCATTATAAACTCCCTAACCATCCAAACCCACTAGTTTCTAACCTTGCTTCCTCTTCCATTCCTGGCAATCCTCCGAGGTGTCTAAAAAGAAGATGGCCTCGTGACCTTATATTGTAAAATGTTTTTAGAGTTCTACTACTGGGTAGTTTCTGTACATGCTGTATCATATCATTATGATCTTACTTCAAATTTGTTTGTTGTATTTTATATACAGTTGTAAATGTCAATAAATAAATAAAAAGTTGGATAACTGTATTTTAGTTGCATGTCTTTGACCTTGTTTTCTCTATCCTGAAGATCCTTGAATAAGCTGAGTATCGACTGGTTGTTTTTTCCAAGTATTTTAGCGGCTGACGACGCTTTGCTTTTAATTTTCCAGTTATATGTTATATAATTAATTTGCTATTCGAGGTATGATGTCGAATCGAAGTACGATGCCTGAGAGTCGTAAACAGCTTGTAATAACTCAATTAGTGGAGAACTTCTTTTATATTCACAAGATCACCCCTTTCTTCGGAGAAAATTAGAGTAAAAGTTTTTATGACAAGAATGTAAATGATTAATAAAGAAAACTGCTCAATGTTAGTTATAAGGAAAGTTTTGTAATAAAGAAACCGGGTTAATAAACATAAAGCACGGCGGCAACAAACTGAGAAGATGGAATTCCATTAGCTTTAAGGATTAATATTGAACCAGCCACTCCGGCTAACAAAATTAATTTAAAAAAAAACTGAATGGACTCAATATTAAAGTAATTACCGACTGTATAATCAACTTTTTCCACAAATCATTAAAATATTTTAGGAAAATAAACAGGCAAGTAATAAAAATTTAATTATTAAATATATTCTTACATGGAAATCTTTTTAATTAAAAGGATTTAATAATACATATAAAAACTATAGGTATGTTTAAAACTTATATTATTAATATTCAATTTATATATTTCTTTAATATAAATTTAGTTTTTTTAGGTACTAAATCGAATAGTTTTGACCCTTGAAATGCTCAACGTGTCCAGTTATAAATACTCCTAGTTTGTGTAGTGAACATAAATCTTACCCTTACAGAAGATAGAGGAAGATGGTTGGCGGCCGTTGAGCAGGCCAAGGGCAGCTTCATGCGCCTCTTGTGCCTGTAAATGAAGAAGATCTTAAACGATTATAACTCCGAAATTTTATTATAGACTCTCGGATATGCATGTACTATGTAATCTATCTCTACATTCCAAAGTATAGCACATTTATTGTGTTGTCTTTCATTTTATATTTTATCTTATGTCCTATTTTCTTATATCCTAGAAACTTATTTTGACACCTTAGGATCCCTTCAGGAAAATAAAATATTAGAAGTTAAGGATTTAATTGATTTTTTTATGGAACGGAAAATGGATATTTTATGGACAAAAGGAATTGTCAAGCGATCGTAAATAAAACATGGAGAAAAAAAAAAACATTTATAGGCAAAATTCTTCTTTTAAGCTAAAATAAAACATGATAAATCGTAAAAAAAAAGGTTTTATTAATTAAAAAAAAAACAGTAGAAAATAAATGCTTCATACTATTATAATTTTTTTCTGTCATTGAGAATGTTCAAGAAAGACTTTTGTTTACATGATAACTTATGTATACGAAATATTCATATTTTTTTTTTTTTTTTTAATAATTTATTTATTGATATTTACAACTGTATACACATATATACAAGTAAATTTGCTGTAGGTGACATAGTGACATGATAAAAATATGTGGAGAATCTACCCACTGATAGAACTCCAATAATATTTCTAGAGGAGAAGATCTCGAGGTCATCTTCTTTTCAGACGCCTAGGAGGATTATTAGGTAATGAAGGAGAAGCTAGATTAGAAACAAGTGGATTTGGGTGGTTGAGAAGTTTATTATGGAAGGGACGGTATCTGGTTCTGGCCAAATCGGCAACATATGGAACATTGAGGTCCTGATGGATGACTTGATTTGTGACAAAGTAAGGAGCATTAAGGATTTTGGACTGTAAGGGTTGGATTCTGGAGGAATTTGATGGTTTATTGGAGCCCCAAAGCTCCGTATGTCCAGATAGGCCTTATAATAGTCATGTAGATCAGTCTTTTGTAATGGATTGGCAATTTAGACCGTTTGTCCAGTAAATGTTGCAATAGTTGGAATCTACGAGCAGTTTCTTGTTTTTTTAGTCTTGTATGAGGATTCCATGTCAGTCGTTTGTCTAGATGTAGTCCTAAGTAACGGATCTGTTCGACAGGAAGTGGGGTATTATTAAAGGATATGGTAGGGGAAGAGGTCATGGGTTTAAGTCGAAGGGTAAATGTGATTTGGTGGGATTTATTATATTCATATTTAAAAATGAGATTTTAGTAATCAACTTAAAATCATTTTATAATTACTAACTATACTATTCTTACTTCAAATTAACCTTCAATACTGACAATGTATTCTCGTATCAACTCTCAAAAATTTATATGTAATAATTTCCCTAAAGTAAACTTTTCTTTTACAAATAAATATTCTTAAACTTATTCAATTTATTTTATTTATAAGAATTTGGTTTTTTCTTGGGATGCTCCTATTGACTTCTTCAAAATAATTTTCCAAAATTTGGTGTATTATCCTTTTAATCCTAATTTATTCATTCGTTTTCATCAAATTTTCTCTCTTACTAGATGATATGTAGCGGGAGGGTTTTAAGAACTCTTAAAATCTTTCGGCTTTAAGATCTGCAATTAATGCTTGATTTGCTCTAAAATAGAGGTTACTCATATGCAGCCAAGTTTACTGAGAACAGCTAAAACTATCATTAAAATCCACCGAAATCTTCTTACACGATGGAAGATTCATCCTGTACTTTCCACTATGGTCAATCTTATTCTATAGCGTTCAGTTAAGAAAATTGATGCCGATTTGCAATGAAGTTTGTTGTTGTGATAAAAACCTTCTAAGCACCTATTTCATGGGTTAGCGTCCTGTATAATAAAATTCTTTTGAGCTTTTATTGCTTTCTGCGAAACGTAAAAGTCACTATGATTCATTTGACTTATGAATTGCCGGGTAAGCTGATAATTGATAATAGGAAAGAGATAGAAAAAGGCTGTAAAATGGTAATAAAGCTGATGGGAGGTGGAATGGAGCAATGGTGGCCAGTAATTAGAATTCGAGTCGGAGGTTGAGTCAGGTCATGAATATAAATTGCCCATTCCTTGAACCACCGTTCTACTACCACTACCACCACTACTACTAGCACTCTCCAGTGGACTTGGCTATTGCTCTCGTAAAAAGACCTCAGAATCTAACGCACTGAATAGCATGTTGTTACATCGTCATATTTTGACGGTCCGATTCTTTCATATTCAGTCTACTAGAGATTCTATATTTTATAGGACTCACCTCTAAATCCTTTCTTTATCATTTTCAGTCATCTCTTTTCTATTTTACCAAGACAAAGAGAAAACAAAACTCAACATTAAATTTTAACTCCACCATTACAATCCTTTTTTTACTGAGATTTATGACTCTTACTTTTAGTGATTGTGTAAATTATATTACAATACCATCTGTGCCCTAGTATCCTTTTTATGGATCAGTAGATATAGTTTGTTTGTTCCTGCCTTCTTATATTGTTTGGCAGACTTTGATTTCTTTACCTCTTGTACTCTATCGGAAGTGACAATCAAGAGAACAATTTCCTCAATAAGGAGTTTGTCATAGTTTTAAGTACCGACCGAGATCGCAGGAAGTTCAATAAAGGCTGTCCCCCTGACAGAGAAGATCTGTTGGAACTCAGTGTTCGTTCCTTCTTGATTGACATTTTCTACTTTGGTCTTTCCTCTCTTCTCCCTATAGCCTAAATCAATTTGTTTTTATCGTATTTGTTTCATACTTTGATTGATTAGTTTTAAATATTTTAAAATTAAAAATGTGAATTACACTGAATCTGTGAGTTGTAATTTGTTTTAATAAAATTGTTTTATATTTTCTCCTACCTTGCCTTTCGGCTATACTTATTGCTGTCCCAAAGTGGGGTATGGGAAGAATTTGATAGAGGCGCGCCCAGATAGGGGCGGTGTTTTGGCCATTATGTTTAAAATTATTGTCATCTTTCCAATAATAGCTCTAAAATATATACATATTTAAGTACTTGTACGTATCAATATTAAAACATAAAATCATTTAATATGCTTTTCTTATTTGTTAAAAATTGTGTGTAGGTGTCCTTTTAGAGGGCTAAATTTATCTATGGATGACGAAACTATGTTAGCGTCTAGTAGATAGGTCTGTTCGGCCAAAGGGTTTTTTTTTTTTAAAAATCGTTTAATTCCGGGCCAGGTAATTTAAGAATTTCCTATTAGTAGGGGTGTCCGTTGGAGAGATTTACTTATTTATTTATAAGCATTGTTTTTCGACGAGCATTACTCAATTATTTATTATGGAGTTATAAAACAATAACACAGATGGAGAATGGTTTTGAAACACTGCTTTATTGTATTATACCATAAAATGAGTTTTATTGCATTTCAAGAAATCCCTCTTAGGAATTTGTGACAGTCTCTAAAGCTGAAAAGTGGAACCTTGTTAGTTTATTGTTTAATAATAATTATATCTCTAACTGAGCTCCAACCCACGAGTCGTGTTTTGATTTTTTCTTCGAATTGTGTGATGGTATGATACTTAAATTGAAGAATATTTGGTAGTATCAGTGAGGTAATAGATGTATGAGTATTTATTGGTTGCGTATCATCTATCGAATTAAAATTTAAAATTATGACGTAGTAAAAAAATAAAGTCTACTTAAAGAATCGTCAAAAAATTCATCATAATTTCAGGATGTGATATGAAAATTTAAATATTTGTACTATAAAATGTATGTTTTTAACTTATTGATCAGACATATTTATCCTGGTATTGTTTGCCAGTATTGGATGTTGTTTGCCTTTGGTAGAATTAATAGAATCTAGCTAAGGAAAAGGAGAAGACAGCAAGCCGGTGAAACTAAAAATAATAAAAAAAAAGTTTGTTGATTTGGGGATTATGTCGGAAGTTCCAATAGGTTAGACAACGAAATGACTGTGGCAATGACAAGAAAGGGGACTATATTCTGCAACCTTTCTGGAAGTTGGTGCGGTGGCTGGGGCTGATAGGAGTTGGTCCCAGTTAGTTCCCTCGATTACGATAGTTATTACAGCACAACGAGTCTCTAGATATTACCAGAAATAAAACTTTTCCAATACACCTCCCAAGCTCTACGGTGTAGGGATAGCACTTTGTACTTAGTCTCCAAAGGTGTTTTGGATTGCGACTTTTTAAGAAAACTGAATGGTATCCGAAAAGTGTTAACTACGATTTTATAATATTTTACACAATTATTTGAAGTTATCTCATTCTTGAATTCAATGAGTTGACTAGTGAATCCAGCAGAATCTAAAGTAAATGACAATGCTGTGTATGTTGTTATACTATTTAATGTTTAGACCACTTCCTAGCCCAATTGTACCTCAAATGTCCCTAAAATCGTTAGCAATAAACCTACGGATATTTTATATGTTTTAAGAAAAAAAAAACTTACTCATAGCTTGTATACACTAAAAGGTAAATAATTTCATTTAATCCGGCCCGGAGGACCATTTTTGTAATCTTTTGTTAGAACAAGATCATAATGCGTTAGTGAAATAAAGATTATATTTATACAAGTATATAAAGTTATATTAGACTTGTAATATTAAAAATTATAGAAATGCTTATCTAAACATGGAAATAAAATTATTTAACCGCATGATTGTTTAGAAAGGCAAAATATTTGTAAGACTTTTTTTTCGTGCAATAATAATCAATCAGTGTATATTACATCAGTACTGTGAATGAAGAATCATGTTTTTGAAATTGAGCTTCTTCGAGTTCAAAGTTGACATACTGAAGATGCTTCAGATAGAAAATTGATGATTGTTTTGAATTTTTAAAATAACTGAGTGATTACAGAAAGTTTTTAAGAAAATTAAAAAATAGAATAATATAAAAGAATAATAAATGACTTACTGATATAACTAGAGTTGTATATTCCTTGTCACAAGAAATGAGACTGAGATGTCATAACGAGGGACAATGGCGCATCTGTAAAATAGTATGTTTATTTTTTTTTTATTGGTCCATAACTATCCGTATGATTTTTACTCACTAAAGCTATCTCTATACACCTGTTGTTTCCTCTCTACGGAACTGATGTTTTTATTACATCCAGGGAAATGGCCTCTTGGTTATCTTCTCAATATGCGGCAGTCAGTCATATGTCACTTCTTGGTTCTTCTATGCTAGTTACTTCTTCTAGCCCTCTTTTCCCTTTTCAGTCTTTTAAGGAGAATTAAAGATTTTTTTCATTACTTTCTTACAAATTTAATGATACCCTGCGACAAACAGAAACCACCCGTCTTCTGTTTACTTTCATAAGCATTGCATCTTTCAAAATTGGAGCTCCGTATAAAAGAATTGAGTGGACAACAGTAGCAAGAAGCCTTCTGCGACTCTCCCTCTCCATTGGAGGGCCAATGTTCGGCATTAGGCGTGATCATGGTTAGGATGGTGCTTTGGCAGATTTGGCGCTGGTATACTCCGTGTGAACTATAAATCGGAGACGTGTATCAATCATGATTCCTATATATTTTAAACACCGCTGAGAACGAATCTCGTGCCTACCTTCTGTGACAGTGATGTTCTCGGTAAACTTCTGGTTTAAGCAAGTATTAAGAAGAGGGCTGTGGTATACCACCTGTGACTTTATGTCTCCTTGGGTCAATGTTTGAACCATATAAAACTCTATCCCTAAAGTAGTCTTTGATAAAACATATATGATAGGCTGGCACAGCCACAGTCTGCAGTCAGTACTCTCCGTATTGGATGTTCATCTTGCAGTGTAACAAGAATTTTTGGTATCTAGAGTGATGATTACTGCTTAACTTTTACCACTTCCCTTGCACCTCTATTTATTCCAATCCCATTCCATAGCTTGGTTATTTTTTGTTAAATCGTTTTTTTCTCTCCGGAGGAACAATGTTGATAATCGGTTTTCTCAGATCAAAAAACATTAATTAAATAAATTTGTCTTATCTTTTATTAATTATAATATTTCATTGTCTTTACATCTTACCTCTTTTTACGATTGCTGAATATAAAATATGAGAGAATTCGGTAACTAATATTTTACAAACACTATAAAACTGTTTTCGCTTCATAAAGTATGTATAGCTATTTTAAATACTTAACTGTAACACAGTAAAAGACCTAACTACTTTCGTTTTTAAAAGATTGTAAATGCCGAATTTTCAACAACTCACACTTTACGAAATGTTTCACGAAGTTTTGGTGAGTTCTCTTATTTATTATGAGTTTGTTTTTTCCCTTTTTTTTTTTCATCTTCTCACCCTTTTCCCCTTTTATTCACTTTTCTCAGCATTCTATGTTAAATTGTTTTTACAGTAGGATTATTAACTCATACTCTTTATGTTTCGTCAGTTTCCTTACCGTTCTGGCTTATATATCTTTATATATTAGTTGTTTAATATATCCTTTAGTTATTTTACTTACATCAATTAATTGCTTTTCATTTATATCGTTTTTATTTTCATTTATCCCATGCTTTTAATTCTCCATGACGTACTTATATGTACTTGTTTATTTTCCGACCGTTCTACCATTTTCCCCTCATGAAACAAGTTTAGTGAGATATTTCATGGTTCATTACTTTTCAAATAAGATTTTTTTTTTTTTTTTTTATTTATTTATTGATATTTACAACTGTATAAAAAATACAACAAGTAAATTTGATCATAATGACATTATGATATGATACAGGATGTTGAGAAACTATCCAGTAGTAGAACTCTAAAAACAGTTTACAATATAAGAGAACGAGGCCATCTTCTAAATAAAATCAGAAATTATGGAAATTAGCTCGGATTTTCCTCTAATACTTATTTATTTAACATTACTTTTTTGTTGAATTTCAATTTTTATTTATTTAAGGTAACACCGACCAAAATATTTGGTGGAAATCTGCGTTTTTACTTAGCACTAAGTACCATAATTAAGAATTAATACAGAAACTTCATCCCTTAAGGTTTTGCATTTTCATGCGCAATTGTTGCCTGTTTTTGTGTATAAAATTGTATAATGAACACGATTTTTCTGATAACTGTAATCTGAGTGAAATAAAGAAACTTTTCATGTATATATGTCCAACGCTATTTTTTATTACCTCCATTTGAAATAAGTTATATTTGGTGGGTATTAATTGAGTTAGCTTGCTCCTATGTGCTAGGGGTAGACTAGATAGTATTCCCAGTTGAGATAGGTGGAACGGGGAAGAAGCAGAGGCGAGATAGAAGTTGTAATGAAGTAAGGCTGAGGCTAGAGAAGCTCCGCAAGTTGTGCCGGCTGTACCTTAACGAACGAGGCCATTTGTGAGCCTTCCTCAAACTTTATCATTACTACTTCTTTTCTTTGCCGATTCTCGTTCCTTTATTTTATTTTAAAAGGGCGGAGGGTTACGGTCCGTTGCTCCCATGAACACAAAGAAGGTTTCCTTTTTATCTCTCCGATTTTCTCTGATCCTCTTTCCGCTTTCTTTAACCTTTTACTCCGCCTTGTACAGACCCTTTACTCGAAACTTATTTAAAGTAACTATTTCCCTTTATATATTTCACCAAGCCGCCAATACTTCCTTACCTCATTTAAAATCCAGAACATCTAATAGAACGATTTTTATGTTGTCTTCTTAGGTAATTTTACTATATTAAAATTGAATTACACACAAACCTACGCAAGGTTAGCAATGCTATGTCCACTCTTAAATAGAAAATCTATTTTAAAACCCGAAATAAATCTTCTTATTTTTATAACAATACTCAGGCCATTGCTGATGTATGGCTGTGAAGACTAGAGAGCGGTGTCCCTTACGAAAAGGAAAAACTTAATTTTTTTCGAAATAAGGTTCTAAGAATTGCAGTTGATGCCCATTGGTTTGTAATAGCATAGGGGACTACAAATGGAATCAATAGAGGACTAAATAAAAAAACGATCCATGAAATTCCACTCTCAGTTACTCACTACAGTTAGTTCAAGGAGCCGTGACTTACTACTTGGGAAATCCAACCTCTTCTCGAAGACTGAAGCCCAGCAAATTAACTTTTTTTCGCATGCGAAGTCATTTATTTATTTGATTCCATTTATAAATGTCATTGTTTTTGTTATTAACTTTTCTTTTTCTCTCTTCTTAAAAATCATTATTTTTATCTATCTATTTTTTTTTATTCTATATATTTATATATATTTTATAATTCATGGTTATTATTCACAATTTTTCAATATTTATATCGTTGTAAATAGTTAGGGGTGTCTTTCGCACGCGACTAACCGCCTATAATCAATTGTTACACAAAACAAAAAAATATAACTGTTTTATTAACCATGTAAGACCCACCAGGTCGATCTGGTATCTGATAAAAATATACTTAGCTAATATCTATTGTTATATTTCAAAAGATGTATAGTCATATCGTACCTATATCTGTCTCGTGTTGAGTATATAATAAAGTAAGAACTAATGTAGCGCTAATTTTTAATTAGATTAATTTTTTTTTTGAAATTTCTATTTCAATCAATTTCTTTTTTATTCTCTTAGACCTATTTTAGTCGTTTCTGTAATTATTTTATTAAAATTTAGGTACTGTGCTTAGTTATGTTCTAGATAGTGTTTGATCATGTTTAAGAGCAGGTTTTTTTTTTAATTTTATTATAATTTTTTTAAACTGTTTATTGTCAGTAACATATTCAGAGTCAGTAACAGAATAAGAGATGGTCTGGGGTGCGGATAAGTACTTTAAAATAAAATAAGTTTTATTTATTTGTGTTCACTGTTACAATCCGCAACAATTTTATTATCTTTTAAGTCCTGAGCGTCTGCGACTAGCGCCCTTACTCATCTTCCTCTGGATTTTAATACCAGTGACGCGGTTGAGAGAGAAGCGCAGGGATCTTCTGGAGTCCTGTCCTTTCCGCTACAAGTGACCGGAAAATCTCGGTTCGGAGTTCCCCAGGCTGAATAAAAATAGGAATGATTGTGTGTTATTTTACTTTTTTTTGTATATATTTATTTATCATTATTATTTTTTATCTTTTGTTTTATTTCTTATTTTGTTATCATTGGATTTATATATTTGTAAATATGGTGTTACTGAGCTCTATCATTCTCATTACCATTTTCTAAAAATATGGTAGAATGTAATATTACAAAATAAATAAAAAACCAATTGTTAAAAAAAAATAGTATCATCTTGTGAGGAATGAGAAATACTGTGGAATAGCGATCAGGTTACCAGTTATGTATGTTGGTGATAACATGAGATGATTATATGTTTAATCAACTTTTTATTAGATAAGCTTTGTTTAATTGTATGTTCCCTTTCTCGACTATGAAGTTTTTTTTTCAGAAAACGAATTGATTACTTAATTTCTGAGGGAAAAGATTAGGTAAAACATTTTCTAGGGTTTATTATGTATATATATTTTTGGAAGATCAACAAACTTTTTTTTTTCGTTACCATTTGGTTATAATATTCAATTCTACAACTAAGCATGAGACATATAACTTCAATTCTCGCCGTTAACGTTTTGTGACTCAGATCATTCTTCCCTTTGACTCATACTATATTTGAAGTGCCTTCATTCTTAGTTGTATTTCCTCTCTCTTTTTATTTTATATGTTTTCTCGTTATTTTATTTATTTATTTTTTTACGAGTACAGCTTTCTCGAGAACTGTTATCTAGTGATTTTTGAACTAATAGTGCTGATAACCCAGGCCCCATCCTGTCAGTGTTTGCTGTGTCATTAGATTTGATTTTTGAGTGGTGGAGCCGGTGATACGTCGTTAGAGCTGATTTGGTCAACAAGGGCGAACAGCTCTGATAAATTGAACGGGTTATTGGAGTTGAAAGGATTTTGAGAAAATTACCAGCCCTGACCGCTGTACCTCCCCCGGCATTAAATTCTATCCTGCCCTTTATCGCTGAAACGACCCACTCCCTCCTCTACTTAATTTAAAACTTTATCGCTAATCTTCTGACTTTAAAAATAAAAAGGAAGAAAAAAAATGGAGCTAGAGAAAGGAAAAAAGGAAGTTGAAGTTGGCTGAGGTTGGTAAAGACAGTTGTCGATAATAAATGGGCTCAAACTGCCTTTTGATCATCTTTATGGCTTTTCTTCTTTGCACTTTACTTTTACTGAATTCGTTCTCTGAATTTTTAGATTTTCTCTAGAAAATCTTAGCTGTTCTGCAGAATTTTTCCTATTTACATAATGGTCGCTTCATACTAATGCTACTTTTAGTCGTTCCCAATTCATCGTTTTAAATTCAAATCCCTTTAATTTTTGTGTGATTAATTTTTTTAGGTCCCATATTAATTAAATATGATTTAGGTAAATAGTATATATACATATATATATGCCTAAATACTAGGCATCGTTAACACAACTAGCATCCATTTTTTCCCTTGTCGGGAAATGGAAAAATTGTTTTCATACAAATAAAACCTAGAAATTTGGAGATTTTCTTTTTAACCATGAATAACGCCATATTCTTAAAGGAGAAATAATCCTCACTAACATTCAGGTGTATGCGTTAAAACAAGTATTATTTTACCGTTTATTCGTATGTGTGGGCTGTGATCCATATACAAATCCCTCATTGTAAAACTACATCCAGAACCAATGAATAATGGGATGACAGGGAATAAATAAAATAAAATATAACTGTAACTCAGTAATTGTATAGCAGCAGTTGAAACTTCTAGCTCATAATTAAACCTGCACATGCGAAAATTAAACCTTAAATTTTTTGGTTGTATTTCATAAGCATTATCTATTATCCTTTTTTATTTTGCAATAAACTCCACTTAAAACTAAACATGACATTGACGAAGCAATAAAAAACTTCACAGACTCTATAAGAATTTGCATCCACGACAACACGATGACCAGTAATATTATTAATACTATGCGTACTAACTTGCCACAGCACATTCGCAACTTATTAAAGGAAAAACGCAGAGCAAGAGCGAAGTGGCACAGGAC
>NW_027110569.1:332903-366978 GCF_000696795.3 Halyomorpha halys
TTAAAAAAAAAAAAAAAAAAAAAAAAAAATTTGCAATAACTCCTCGGCTTTATCTATTCATATCTGACGGTAATATAGAAGAATGATGGGTCTTGAATCTCTGTTTTGAATTGCAAATTCTTGAAAGATAGAGCTATTTATATATATAAAAAACAATTTCACAAAACTTTTGATGTTTGCCTAATCTAGGGCCAATTCGCATTACCTATCGTTGAAGGGTGTTCGCCATATATCTTCTTTTTATTGGTTGGAAATTCCTATTTATTTAATTTTTTTATGTATATTATTATCTTTTTTTTAATCATTAATTTCAATGAGGTCTTCAAATGATGGATCCAGCACCTGAGCTGCTATTAATAGAAAATCAATATATAATGATTTTTTTAAATAGTCAGCCAGTATATAACGTGTAGTTTTTTAAATATATAATTGTTAATTTCTTATGAGTCAAAACAGTATTTTTTAAATTTATATTCAAGTGCAACTTGGACTGCAGTTTAGTTATTGCAGGAGTTTCCCTACGAAGTTGCCTGCTACTTTTCCTTTATTATTTTAATGCCCACAACACAAAGCTCGTTGCTTTTCCTATGATCTCGTTATTCCTTTAATTCATTAGATGTTATTAAAACTCTTAGTTTTTTGCCTTATTAGCAGTTTCTAAAAAATGTAGCCTGACTCTTTAGGAATTGAGTTCCACTGCTAACTATTATAGTTTATAAATACAAATTATTGGCAATGAATCGATAAGTTTTAGTTAGAATCTTGATTTCTGTAGCAGTAGAGTATGTAATGATGATTCTGGGGAGAGCTGACAGTTGTTCCTAGATAGGGTTTTTCATATGTTGGTGTGTGCCATAATTCTTCTACCACAATAAAGCCTTAGCTATATTAATAATACGGTTTTTATATGAAAAAGAAAAATATTTTAAAAGATTGTTAGTTGACAGTATTAAATTAGGGAAGGAAGATGATTCAGGTGGCGGAAGCTCAAATGGTATAAAACAATTTATTATGTAATAACGTTTAGGTCCATTTTACGGCACTTATTTTTATTTTCATCGCCACCCGCTACCATATTCCTTCGAAAATATTTTAATTTTAATTTAATAATTTTTTTTCCAACTTTAAACAATTCTTTTAGACTTCACTTCGGTAAAACATTATATTTTTTTTAAGGATGTATAAAAGTAAAGTTAAAAATTATTGTAATATTAGAAATGTTGCTCTAGGACTGCCATGACAATAAAAATCGAAGTGCTCATAGTCGTTATTTATTCTATAATTATTAGTTTATTCTTTCTACAAAAAATTGTAGAGGCTGTATTATAGCTAGTATGAATGTTTAATGATTCTTTGATACCATTTTTTTTAAAGAACATATTGAAAGTTTACCATTGTTTGAGAAACACTATTGTATTTTTATCAACCTCTAATGATTGGTCGTTATGTCAAAGAGGAGAATTGTTGCGTCTAATTTTGAGGATTATCGTTGGGATATATGACAAATAAATAGGAAAAAAATGTCTCGGAAAAAAACAATTTATGGACGGATTTTATTAGATTTTAATGCTGCATATCCTGGAATGATTGACCTCGAATTTTTTGTTACATTTTCGGATTGTAGCTTTTTCTTGATTGATTTATTACAAAGGTTCTTTATTGATAATAAGGAACACATTCCGAAACATTTCGGACGATCTTTAGTTATTAGTTATAGATAAAAGCTATAACAGATAAATTCCTTCCCTCTATTTCTTGTCTTTATAACTGGTGTTTGTCTTGTTTCCTTTTTAATTTACATTTAAAAAGCTATATCTAGTAGCTCATATCTGAAGCAAATTTCTTTACTCTTTTTGATTGTAATAAGTGAAAGACAAAACAGTGTCTCTATAACGATTACTTTGATATTGATATTCAAATATTATAGATTCTAGGTGGTCTGCAATACTTATTTTATGTCTTTGATTGCTACTATAGGTCCACATAATGGCGCAGTAACCTTGAACTAGGATAGCAATAGTTATATAAATAACCATTTTTTTTTTTCACTAGTACAAAAACACATTTAAAGGAAAAAATCACTAAAATTATAAAATATGAAATGCTACTTTTCTAGGTGTCCTGTTATGTTGTTAAGATGATAGACTAACAAATTTGTGAAATATTATCGCTAAGAATAAAAAATATATTCTTAGAATTCTATAAAAATAAGGGTTGTGAAGAGGCGATTTAAAATATTACCGTTTAGAATTCTGATTAAAATTCTGCAATCTTAACCAAGAAACTAATTTTTGGCTAGATTCTGTATTTGTATTTCCAGCAACTATATGATATGATCTATGATCTATGAATAATGTAAATGACTCCTTTGTAATATCGAAATAATTCTGTTGTATCATTACAGATGTCTGATATTGATATTCTACATTCTATATAGTCTACCCATCACTTCTGATATAGAATTTTTTTTTACCTTGTAAGGTGTAGACCTTATCATCAGTAGTGATGATAAGTTTTTATAAAATATAAGTTCTTATTTCGTTGTGAGCTGGCTGCGGTTTAGCGCCTAGGTGGTGAAAAATGTCCTCGATGGGGTGGGGGAGCCCGGGCACCCGGTTTCAAGAACAATGGCTCCAATATTTCTTGTGCCGAGGATAATGGCGCTGTTTTGAACCAAATTCCACCCTCCCTGCCCCTTCCCCCAGGTAAATATATCTCGTCGATTCGGCATCGGTTGTCCCCCCAAGGCGTCTCTTTCCTTCCTTTCTTCATTAATGGAATTTGATTGCATTCGTGTTGGATTGTGCATAGAAAATGGAAATAGTAGAGATTCGTTTTTGTAATTTGATTTTAAGGTCAAAAAATGTCTAACTTTTACTATTGCCCTAAAAACTAGACAAAACGCTCTATTCACTAACGGGTCAAATAATATAAATTATAGAGCAAATGTGTAAATAGAAGAATAAAAGGTAGGAAAATGTGGGCAGAAAGCTAAATAAACCTTATTGATGGCGTAATTCACAATAGTGCTGAGTACATGGAATTGAACTTTTAAAAAAAATTCAATTAAAGGTTCTCTATTTCAGGGAAATTAATTGCAAAGTTATAATTTCCCTGAAGGAGACAACCATTAATTGTATTTTCGTATAGTACAAAACGAATCGTATAGTACAAAACCCCATGGTACGTGTGGGTAATAGAAAAAATATTTAAACAATTGTTTAAATGTCCAATATGTTATAATTTGAGAGTAAAAAGGCTACAAAGAATGAAAATGAATGAATATTGCTACATTTAGACCATATACGATAGATAATATGGGGAAGTAGTATTATGCCATTTTATTAAACCACCATTTTATTAAATCTCTGGAGCGAAATTTTAACTGCTTCCTCCAATATCCGTAAACGTTAAATTAAAAAACTGGAGTCGTTTTCACTCATAAATTTTCTAAAATAAGAACATTTTGGCCCTTTGCTGCTGTCTTATAATTAGTTAAAATTTACATTTGGGTATTGTTAATACAATTTAAAGTTCTGATTTGTTCAATTCCTTTGTTTCTAGCCATTTTTTGTGGTTTTGTGTACTGCACGGTATTTCTCTTTGACTGCTCCTAGTAATATCTTTATTCATAGAAGTAATTGTTACTGAGTATTACGTCACCACCTTCAAAACGAGTGGTTGACAGTTTGGGACAATACCGTGAGGTGTACAATTTTTGTACAATATTTACATACACAGATTCAATATTCTATAAATATTAAACCACGAACTTTTAGAGTAATAAATGTTTGGCCGAATGATCCCCTATTTGATTTCAGTCCACGGCATTTTCCCGCTCTCTCCCTATTATTTTTCGAGTCCTTGTTGGTTAGACGATATACACCAGATTGATAAGTAGTTGAGTTCTTTTACTTTCAAATGCTCAATTAAGTTATACTTCAATGTTCAACATAGTTAACCCTAAATTGACACTGTGGGGTGGAATCTACCCCAGGGGCTCGTTTCTCGAGTGCCACTTCTTTTCTAGGAATCCCTCTCCCTTCTCCCCACCCTGTAAGTAATCCTTAGGATTCCCCTTGTCATTTCATTTCATTACCGAAGTCAGTCGCGCGTCAGCTTTCCTAGTGGAAGGTCGTCAGATCGATCTGGGGTGGATTTCACCCCATGGTGTAGTTAACCAGCATATGTTTCGTAACTTCGGCTTCTGTTTTAGGTGTTTTATTGTGTTGTGAGGATAGTCAAAAGAATTGTTGGAAACCTTAAAATTCGGAGTCTTTTTGAGGAAATGGAGAAGGAAGAACTAATTGGAGCGGAAAGTAGTGATTCAGAAGATGAAGATCAAGTTCAAGATCGCTCAGACACGGGAGAAGGAACTCAATGAAGGAAGATATAGGTGAGACTGAAGTTGTTGAAGATCCACAAAGATGGCTACGGAGGATCAAAGCGACGGGTGTGAAAATAAAGAGACCACGTGTGCTGAAGAACCACCATGTAAGGTAAGAAAAGTTGAATTGATTCCAGAGGACAAGGAAAAAGGATTTCCATGGAAAAAAGAAGTTATTTCAAATAAAGGACGCATAAAATCGAGGAATATTATTTTTGGCAGACCTGGTCCACAGCAGGAGGCAAACAATATTAGCGATCTACTGCAGGCTTGGATACTGCTTTTTGATAAAATTGCAATCGAACTTTGGCAAGTCACACAAACGAAGAAATTAAGTGCAAGAGGGATGTCTGTACATTATTTCACGGTTTCATGGATCAACTTGAAATAAAAATTTATCTGAGATTGTTCTACATCGTTGAAGTGAATAAATATTTCCATCTGATATCGCAAATTGGTCCGACTAGCTTTTTTCAGAGCTACAATGTCGATGAGAAGATTTTACTTTCTTTCATTTACATTACGCTTTGATGGTGAAGGAACTTGGGTGGGAAGACAAAAACCGATGGTTCAGCCCCTTCCCGTGAACTGTGGGATAATTTTATACAAAACTGTCGTATAGTCCTTTTTTAGTGTGTAAATACTGACGAACCACTCATAGGATTCCGAGAAAAATCCTTGTTGCGGGTCTATTTCATCAAAACCGGACTGGTATGGATTAAAATTCGTCATGATGAATGGGGGCACAACGTGGTGTTGCTACTATACACTTGATTTTATTATGCAATAAAACAAGACGAAAGGAGGAACGGACTCATCAGACCAACCGTCCCACAGCTAAAAATCTACAGCTAGAAAAAAATCGAGGATGGCTTTTTCGTTTCCTCATGGATTCCAGCATGATCTTCTAGCTGAAATAAAGGCCAATGTTCTGTTTTAGATTGGCGAACAGGCAAACATAGAGTCCAAGGAATGGCTTTCTTTCCGATTTAGAGATGCAGCGTTCCAAACCATTGGAACAACGACGAGCATGTACGCAGAACATTTCCAGGCCACTCCAGACGACGATAATCTCAGCTTTGGGTGAAATTTCTACGGGTAACCAACCCTTTGATCATCAAAATCAACCCTACAGCTTAAAAGCAAAGATAGAAAAACCAATATTGTCAATGTTCATAGTCATAAAAAAGTCTACGATGATTATTTTTGATTAAATATTTGTTTTCCTTTTTGTTTGAACTCTCTATTTAATGAAACTTATAGTTCCTTGATTACTTAATATTGTTAAATATACATGGTATTAAAATGATGTTTTGAAGAAATTTTTTTTACTTAGTTGTTCAACTATTATTTCAGAGTTTAATAAAGTTATTGTACCGAATTTTTTCGTTATCATTTTTTCCTCAATATTTTGGTTCTAAAACAGCATATATGTAAACAAAGAAAAAAGCAAAACACAATTAAAAAATTGTTTTTAATTTGCTTTTCGTGTAACTTTAAAAAGTACGGTGGAACTCTTATCCAATATTTCAAAATGATTAATAATATCCCTTACTATGACATTGCTTAAGTACTCACAGAAATAAAATAGTAGTATCATGGCTAAGAAGTAATACCTTGTGACTTCATCAGTTTTCAGGTTTTGACGACATTAATATGATCCATATTACATATGTATGTAATGACAATTCATGCCATCGACGTTGCATTTATAGTCGAAATCAATATATGTGTGAAAACTTGAATGTAGTATCTAATAGTATATATGAGTATTAGGATTTTTTTGATGACCTATCGTACTATCACTTTTAAAGAGCAGTTAAATTAAAAAAAACATAAATGTTTTCTGATTTTCCTCCTGAAAGTTATAAAAATAAACCAAAACCTATACTTGTTAGATTTTTATATTTCTAGTTACGTTATAAATCTAGTTTTATAGTTTTTTGTCCTGACTATAGTTTTTATGTCACTTTATAACTATGGATTATCTAATGGTCTCTTAAAAATCCTCTTTAAATATAATGTTTTTTATTTATGAATTTGTGTTTGCATATCACACCGATTCCTTCTTATTGAATTTAAATTGTTTCAAAATCTGACAATATTTCTTTTTACCATAGTTGAAGAAATGTAACGCATTGTTTCTTATACCCAGCTGAGATTTATCTGCAATAACTTGAACCACTTGGGCCTGAGCGGAAGGTAGAAAAGCTGTGCCGGATTTTCCTTTGGCAGGGCTTCCTCCCGAAGGCGGTTCCCGTGACAAATGTGAATCCTGCAGGACCTGAGATAATCCTTACGGGAGGTCCTGAATTTACGTTAGGTAGATAAAAATATCAAAGCTACAGCGAGCTGCGGATAATTCAGGATTTCTACAATCTAGCTCGAGACAGGGCACCCCCATTAGTCAAGAAGTTTAGCCCTTTTCGATGCCTGCTCTCCTTCCTTTATCACCTCCGTCCTCTGATTTTAAGACTGTTTAAGCCAAGGATTACCAGTTCTGGCTGAGAGATTTGGGTTTTTGTGTTTGCCTTTTCTGGTGTTTCTACATTTAACTCCCTGCGGTGGAGGAAATTGGGAGATTGGTGTTTTATTTTTTGTATTAAATCTCACTTTATTTGGGTGTAATAAAAAAATCATTGTTTATGTTGTCGTTTGATCTTGCAACATCGAGTCTTCAGTGGCCCTGGTTCGACTCTTACCTGGGTCGGTTGACTATCATTTTACAGGGGTCTCACTAGATAAAAACTCGACCCTCTTCCTCCCACTCTGGTTATAATTAATAGATTAGATATTTAGAAAATAATAACACTCCCTCTCACCCTCATGTTATTTTTTTTTCTGTACTGCGATTTATTTATATGTGCAGTTTTTTTATGTTTTCGAAGTAACTCCAGAATGTTGTAATGCTAGTTTTACAGCCACAAAGAAAATTAATTCCTGGAGGTTATGGACGCTGTCGAAGTACAATACAGCTATTTTTGAAGTTTAATTATGCCATAGTTATTTTAACAGTATATTGACTGTTTACATTTGGGTTATTTTCTATGTATTATTATACCAGCAGTTAATAACCTGCAGACGCGTGAAATTTCATGCCATTCTAGTCCAAACCTATATGGTAGAATTTTTAAACAACATGAAAAATATCTAGGGAAGGTGTAAAAAGTAATATGACAATTTATATAAATAAAATTAATGAAAAACTAATGATAATTCTTATGGTTTGTTGAGGTGGCACAGGAATAAAAAATAATTTTGGATTTCATTACTCTTTATTCTAATATTTTCTTATTTTTGGAAATACTTTTTTTCATTTCCTTTTTGCATTGTTTAAATAATTTTTTTTTAATGATAAAATAAGTTTTATGATAAATATGTTTTAAAAAAGGGTTTGGAAAAAAAAGAAAAATCAATACAAAACTGTTCACAAAATAGAAAGAAAAACTAACAATGAGACAATTATTGTAGCATTCCTCTACTATTGTCTTCTTAGCGCTATTTCTATGTTCAATCGAGTTTATTCAGTATTTGGTCCTACACTATTCTTATTCATTAAAAGAAAAAGAAATGACTATTGTGGTATATGATTTTCCATTTCAACTTAATCTTGTATTCTTCATTGCCAGTATCTTTGATACTTCTTAAACTGGAAAGGGGTATACCGCTGCTGGAAGTTAAGCTGGAATTTCATCTTTTAAAGTAAGGCCTTCATGCTTAACGTGATCAAAGGCCTCGGCGTCTTGTAGAATGTTGTAGGATACTTTTTCTCAAAGGTAGCAAGAGCCACTAGACCAAGATAATTTTCAAATTTAATGCCCTCTTTTAAAGACGTAATTGGATTATCCGGTAGGTCGCATATAATTTTCAAATATTTGGAATTTACTGTTTAATGTTTTATAAATTGGAAATTATATATAATAATAAGTTATATTAAGCTAAAACATTCAATAATTAATTAATTTTCAATATTTAGATTTTACGATGGGGAATTAAAGCGATATTCTTGAATTTTCATGGTTAACTAAATTTATTTTTCGAGTTACATTTCCCGTTATCCATTGTCTAAATTAATTTGATTGATGTTTTCAGATTATTTTTCAATGGAACATGAGGTGACAGAAAAAATTCTTACTGTATTTTTTTTTATTAAATACATATTGTATTAATCATTTGCTTATCTGTAGACAACTAGATTATCGGCAATTTATGCAGTGAGGATTCCTAAGCTTTCTTAATTTCATTCGCATGGTGAAAGTTTTTATGGAGATTCCAAACAGAATTTTGCTGATTCTTCTATACTAAATCTTCCACAATTATTATTATCTAGATCATTTTGGCTTAGTAGATTACATGATGAGCCTTTAAATTCAAAACAAAATAAGAAATAAATTAACTCTTCCTCAACTTTTGAGGTTTTAAGTTTCACGCTACGTAGAATCTAAAAAATTAATAAAAAAGAGAAAAAACAAATCCAGTGTGACTCTCTAAGAAACTACTGAACTGGCGTTTTCGTTATTGTAATCCACCGTGTCGTTAAAAATGGTTTTTGAGTTTCATAGAGGCATAACTCAACCATTTATAAAGATAAAAAAATAATCAATTTCTGGACCACTACATTCTATAAGGGTCAGAAGTTTTTTATAAGGAAGTACTGTTTCTTGATCAACGGTTGAACACGGAGGTCATGTTTGCAAGATTTTATGATGCTGGGACCCAGAAGTGCTCCTTAACCTACAGGATTGATTTTTAGCTATAATAACAGAATTAATAATTATCTACTATAGTTGGATTAGAACTCGGGTCTTGATAGCTATTAGTGCAGCGCTTTACTCACTCAGCTACCCCGCTCCCATATTTATGAAGATATGGGGAAACAAATTATTTTGATTATAGTAAGATGGTAGTAGTACACTGAAAGGTAAAAAAGTTACAGAATAAACTATTTGTTGGTCACCAACGTTTCGCCCCACTTTTACAGGGTTTCATTAGGGATAATGATAACAAGATACAAACATTGTAAAATATAAGAATAAACAACTTTCTATTTATAATCTTATATTTTATATTAAATATTGTATATTAGAGTGTAAATGTGACCAGAGACTACACTATTTTATTTATTTATTTTTGATGCAGATAGTTTGATTATGTTCATTTTGTCTATTCTTCTGTTTGTATATATTTTAATTTTTTTTTTTATTCATTTATTTTATTTTATTTTAGTATGTATGAGATCATTCATCACTATTACCTATTGCCCACAACTGTGTGGCAGATTGTAATATTTATCAATAAAAAAAAAGTATTATTAGTAAAATATTTTTTATTGTTCTCGTTTTGCCCCGTTGAATCCCTGCAAAGTGGGGTGAAACGTTGGTCACCTACAAATTTGTTTTCTACTTCTTTGCTTACCATTCGAGTCCATCACCCGGACCATCTTCCACAATTAATGTGACATCGTCTACTAATAATCTTCCAAAAAACTCTATCGAAATCAATTTCTCGAAACTTTACTAATAATAGTAAATAAAAAAATAATCTCAAACGAGTGGGTTGATTTTTTTTTCTTTTACATTTGACAATTCCTAAACAGTTTAGTTATATACTGATGTAATAAATAATAAACCATTGTGCAGTAATTTGTTGCATTTTTTTGTAGTTGCTATAATCTATTTGTGCCTCTGTAAGTTTTCTATTTAGTCTTAGGCGATACTGTGCCCTGATCTGTTTTTTTTTTTTTTTTGTGTGTTTTTCCCCGATAAAATGAATATGTATTTGAGCGGATCCCGTTTATCTGAAGCGATCCCTTATGAATGTAGTAGGCCTCGGGACGGACCTGGATTTGGCTGAAGGGAGGATCGTTTGGCAGATACGGTCAAAAACTAATCCCGAATGAAATATCGATTCGTGCCTAATGAGTTTTGAAAGTTGTGCTCATAAATATCTTGCTTTGTGATTTACCGCCCGACCGGTCTAGCCGTACAAACACATTACTCTCTCTACTTCCAGGCTCTACTTTTCTCTTCTTTCGTTCCGATTTCCTCCATAATGGTACGTCAACCGGATTTTAATAAATCCTATTCTGTTTATACTTTTATTATTGGCTCCTTACGAACATTGTCGTAATATTTTAATGAATTTTAGAATATTTTGAGTGTATGTCACTAGATTAGTTTTGAATTATATTCGTTATGGTACACTGAAAAAATTTAATGAAAATTATTTGCTAAATCCAAAAAACTTAAACAACAATTAAAATGATTAGTAGGGTGATTTAACATAAAGTTAACTGATGACAAAAATACTATCGGAAATTTACTCTAGCCTCTAAATAGCAATAATTCAAATTTTAGCACAACCATAAATTAAACACGCTAATTAATTAAATTCATATTTACTCATAATACTTGTTAAATTTAAACCAATCATAATTGACATCGTTCCCATTTAAAATGAAAATAGTATCATTCATGTATAAAACAATAATCTTTATTCTCCTTGGGACTTTTTCATATTGTTTTGCTATTGTCACACTACCATTTTATACAAATTAATTGCATTTGTATAATAATTATTCATTTTTTTTTATTAAAAATTATTTTTATCTATCGTTTTTCTATTCTATTGTTATTTTAATTTTATTTTATTTAAAATATTCTTAAAGTTCTTTGTACCATTTTTGTAATTTATTGTTTTCTCAATATTTTTGCTTCGATGTATAGTGCCTCTAAGATTTTTCTATTTTTAGCAATTTTTTCATTATTTAATATTGTGTTTTGTAGTAAGCCTATGTTCTTAAGTCGCGTGTGTTTATTTAGTTTTCTTTGATGATTACCTCGGATTTACAGTTGAAAAGCAACATATCGTTAGATTTTTCCTTATCACGTATATCTCAATATCATTCTTCCAACACCATAAATTGACCAACAGATACCAAAATTTTTGATTGTTTTACAAGCTATATCACCTTTTATTTTTTAGAACTTACCAAAAAAGGCTCTATTTATTTGGAAGTGATGAAGAAGTGCGCTGTTTGTGTTTGGGTATTGCAAAAAATTGTTCAAAAAATTTCAATGTGAATTTTGGAACAGAATTTCACAGAAATGTTGAATGGTTCCTTATTGCATGTTTGGATTTAATTTGAATATGGAACTTAACTCCTTAACTGCTGACTACGTACATTGATATTTTAAACTTATATTTTACAATATGTTGAACTATCATCATAGCTGCATAAATGTTACTTCTAAAAAAAAAAAAAAGTAGTAAAAAATATCTCAGTTGGCTTCCTAGGGAAGAAAGCGAGATACAAGTTATCATAGTCAGCAGTCAATATATTAGTTGTAATAATATCTTGTTTCTATTCGAATCCTTTATCACATATTTTATGCTTCTTTGATATTTTTATTATATTGAAACATACAAGAATGCACTATATGAAATAGAGTTTAGTTATAAACAAGATTGGTTGTGTCTAATACGATTTTTTCTTTTTTTTGTACCCTCCTATGGAAAAGTATTGAATGACATGTACAAATATAAAAATATATATACAATAAGTTCTCAGCCCTTCTTTTACCCTGAGGTGTTCTAAGTTGAATCTAATACGAATTCAATAGGAATACTGTACATACAATCCCATATAGTGGGAGTGGATAGCTGATTAGTAAGGCACTGTGCTATTAACTCTATAGATTCTGGTTTGATCCGGCTTTGGCAGATAATTATTGACTGTGTCACTGTAGCCGTGAGTCAGCCCTGTGGGTTTTGGTGCACTCCGGGATCCACCCAGCTTCATAACGTGGGTACCCTTCATTGAGTAAAAAAGAAAAAAGGTGTTTGATCTTGATTCTGACCTATCACCTCCTTGCACAACCGCAACTGTAGGTCTAGTAACAGTACTCTCTTACAAAGTACTGCACCCCTAACACTTCATGAGTTGTAGTGCTTTGATTTTTAAAAAAAAATCCCCACATATAAAAAATATTGCATTATATTATGCTCCTAACTTGTAAATTAAATTTAATATTTACACTCACCTCATGTTGTCTTTTAAACAATAAATTTTACTTTCTCCAATTAGTTTATTTAACTAAAAAATTGTACTTGTGTAATGATTTTTTGTAATTCTATTTGTAACATTGTCTTTGGTATACTCTCACTATGAGTTAAAAATCTCACATCTTGTTTTCGATTCTATAGAAAACAGAAATTGGTGAATAAACAAGAGGCTATTAATCGAAGTTTTAACGTAGCTATAACTATTTAAATGATGCTATTATATACCATCCAAGGACTCGGGTTCTAATTCGTCTGAGGCCCATAAGTTTCTCTGTAGCCGAGTCAGTCCCGTGGGTTCGGGCGATCCACCCAGCCTCATGAAGTGGGTACCTTCACTATGTAAAAATCTGGCGGTCGAGCATGATTCTGGCCAAATCACCTCCTTGCACAACAGTTGGTCTTCCTTATTAAGTACTGCACCCTTTTGATGCGTTGTAGTGGTACAGATTTATTTTTTCTTTAAATTATATATTGTTTACTTAATTTAAATATTTTTGTCTCCTCCTTGATTAATTACTTGAGTCCAATATAATAATGATTGCGAAAAAATTTTTCATTTTATTGTCCTTTTTATTGCGATTGTCCTTTTACATAGCTCTGTGAGAAATAACTATATAAAAGTTATATACACGTTTTTACTGTCTCTTAGTATAAATTATTGCTAATTTATAAACTAATGCAGGTAATCTCTGGGTTTTTGTAGTTTTTACTCTTGAAATATTTAATATAAATTTCGAACATTTTCGTCACCGTTATTCCCGAATGTAATTAAATGAAGTCCTTTTGTCCCGTAGAACAAAGAAGTGAGAGATCCTATTTCGATACCCAGTCCTCAATGGTTTTAATAATCCTAAATCTTATCAGATAGTATTCATGGACAGAACCAATTACAAAAGTCATTTACTCCTTGCTTGTACAAAAGTACCAGTGCCTGCTCCCAACTTGATTAGGGCTCCCGTTGACGCAGGTACCCTTCCGGAGGTAGTTGGGTAATACTTAACTCAAGTTAAAGTAATCTGCTTAATTTAATTTAGTTTCACTTCTCTTTGGACGTAAAGTGGTTCCAATCAGGGTAACATCCAACTCCAATCAGCTCTCGGGAAGGGATGAATCAACTGATAGGGCCTCAACTCAACCAGAATTATCAATACATTACCTTTATACACAGGGCCATTATTAGTATTACCAATAAACCAAAAGAGACTTTAAGCTTCTGTTCATAAGCGACTGGTAGATTTATATACCTAAAATCGTATGCGTTTATATGTACACAAACTCATAATTAAGTAGCAATTACTTAGTTAATT
Organism: Halyomorpha halys; assembly: GCF_000696795.3. NCBI lineage: Eukaryota > Metazoa > Arthropoda > Insecta > Hemiptera > Pentatomidae > Halyomorpha > Halyomorpha halys. The sequence goes on from NW_027110569.1 coordinate 346,662, forward strand.
AGTGTAGTATTTATTTTTTTTTATGAAAATTACCATAGCTACATTTATCTCATTTACATCTCGTATAGCATATATCTACCAATAATTTAAAAAATAGTTTCTATCAAACATGACACAGTAAGGCATTTCTGGAGGTTCTAAAATCTTACTAATTAGGTCTTTTGTTCTTATGTAACACCTAAATGGAGTATCCTAACGAAACAGTTGTAGTATAAGATATTAAGTAGTATGCGGTAAACCAGAGAACGAAATTTATTTTCAAATTTAGCTAAACAATGGCATAGTAATAGAAATGATTCCAAACTAAACGTGGAAACGCATTACTTGCAGTCATACAATGGTTACTAAACAGCTAATTAGTTTGATCAAGTTACACATTACAAATTTCTATTCCAATAGGTCTTTTTTCAGTTTTTCGCCTAAAAGTAGTATACAGTGGATCTTGTTGAACAAGTTATAATATAACAAATAAAAGAACATTAAATTATGTGTCGGATAAGTGCCATAAAGTAATAATTTGGTTTAATGATATGGTTATTCTTTGAAAAAATGATTGAAAGGTGAACACAAACCATTCATATAATTCTGATTTTGATTCGAGAGTAAACGGAATTACATATCCCTGTATATAAGATTAGTTAATTTGGTTTTAAATTAGTAGTTCTTGTGAAAGAAATATAAGTTGAAAAATAGTGGAATGCTAACAAGCCATTGGTGGTAACACAATCTACTGTCCATCGCTGTGTTAACATCAAAGATAAATCGTTTAAAATTAACTAGAATTGAGAGAGTGCGGTGGCACTGTGGTAAGACACGATGCTACTAACGCCAAGGACCTGTTTTTTGTTTTCTGTTACACGGTAGCCGTGAGTCAACCCTGTGGGCTTGGAGCCCTCCTGGGCCTCCTACCCTAGCCCCTCCCTCCTACTACCCTCCTACCCAGCCTCATAAATTGGGTACTCTTAATTCGATAAAAATCTGGCTGTTGAGAGTAATTCTCTCCAAATCACCTCCTTGCACAGCCGTTGGTCTAGTGACAGTACTTCCTTGCAAAGTACTGAACCCCTTGCCCTTCATGAGTTGTAGCGCTACATATTTTAATTTTAATTTTTTTATTGGTTTTACCCTAGCTGTTTGTTTTGCATACTCTCAGATAGTAGTGGAGAGATTTCTGTACGGAGCAATTCCGACAAAGATGGCTTTTTTTTTGTTCTTTTTTTGGCATAATAAAAGTTCATAAAATTCGAAGCCAAAAAACGGCCGTCATCTTGAATGTTTTTCTGCCAAAATCTTGTTTGGTATAAAATAACAGAAAATATTATGCTGAAACATATACTGGCTTTAAAATAATTAAAAAATGAAAATCCTATCATTTTTTCCATTTTAAATTAGCTATACATTTGGTAAAATGTGAGCCCGAAGTCAGTTTCTTATTTCTTCTTAAAAATTAAACTGATTTAAATGTGCAATACACCCGTATAAGAATGTCAATGTATTCAATCATGTTTACGGCAGTTACTTATTCCGTGAAAGTACCGTTGAATATCCATCGTTCCACTTAAGGGTTATAGGCAATTATTTCCATTTCCCCATGACCGTCGGAAGGGACCAATACAGAAATATAGAGCAAAGAGAGCAGAATACTACGTGACTTGGACCCAGCTGTCCCTCCATATAACGCTGTCCATTGCAGCCTACCACACAGTCATGTTCTTGCTCTTCTTCATCTTGGTCACTGTTGTTGTTGCTTATCCCCAGAAGGAAGACACCAGTAAGATGTCCCTATTCCCCACCATCTAGTTTTATGTATCCGATATTTTTATTCGCTAAAGCCTTATTGAAAGCTAATATTATTTGTCAAGGCTGTAACTGATTTAGTATATTCTTCTCTGTTCGTTTATCAATAAATTCTTTTTTTTCCTCTCATTATCTGTAGCTAGTTAGCATTAATAGTCATTTCTAAAGTTTGACATTACACGTGTTTGATCGTTAGTTTTTTCGAAGAATATGGTCTAACATAATTTTATCGTGTTTCTGAAATAAAAATGGTTAGCTGCTTTTAATTTAAGTATTGGTTCTTTTAAGTTAGAAGCCTATAAATGTTTAGTGGTACTTAATTTTCGGATATTTTGTCATGTGAAATAGAATAACACGTCGATGTTTAGCGATACTTTTCATTCATACGGGTAAAATTTTGCAACTAAATTAATTTTTTCTTTGATGCCGGTTGCCTTTTTTGATGTAATTCACAATAAAACCTTTCAATATATTTAGCCAGACAGGCGCAGCTGATACACAATGCCGCAAAACATGTTATTCTAGACGCAATACAGTTTACAATTACTCTAGGTTGTTTTGTAGACATTGTAACGTATAACTAACTGCTGAACACATACCGACAGACTGCAGGCATTTCATAGACACACACTCTCACATTCCGGAAATATTTGATTAACATACCTAAATAAAACACGCATGTACTAATACATATGTTAAAAAATTTCATTTTATCTATATTTATTTTTTTAATTGTAACTATTGATAATATATTCTTTCTATTATATTATTGATATTAGAAATAATTCCAAAATTGAAGCTCAGTTAATGCATTGACCAATATCACCATCGCTGTCTTATTTCATAAAAAAAGTTTAATCAATATTCAAATGTACCTAATTTTATAAATTTAGAATTATGTAAATTATTTATAAATAACAGAACTTTTTTTTGTCAAAATTTATCAAGTATCTGCAATTTTAAATATTTTATAATCAAATGATGTATAGCCATATCATATATCATAGCTTCACACTAAAAATAATTACAAGCTGCCACAATACAGGGTAATGTATGTTTGAGCATTTTAAGTGTACATTAATTCTATAATGTATATACGACGAAATAGGTAATACAGATAAAAAAAGAGATAAGTAATATAGAATTATAACTATAATAATAATAAAGGAATATCAGAGCTGTAAAAATAAGTAAAGAAATATTATAATTATTCTAGTTAAGTAATTGCTAAATATTATAAAATAAAGGTAATGAAAATGTAAATAAAATGTATTATAAAAATAAATCCATTTTAACATCCATTAATGCCTGTTAATACAGATTTTTAGACTTTTTAAAAAGTTTAAATTTAAAATAATCAATCTATTAATGCTTAAAATTAAATGTATCATCATTTCCGAAATTAGAAAAATGTTGTTTCGAGTTTTTGAATCATAATATTTATTTATTTTTTTTATAAGTTCTGCAAACTTTTTTTTTAACTTGTACAATAATATCTAAAATATAACTGTACTAATATTCAACTAATTTTACAATATTTTATGATGATTTTTTTTAATTTAAATTATTTATTTTTGATCGCTTATATGACATTCATTAATTTAAAAAAAAATATTATGCCTGTCATAGAAAAACCGTGATGTGATGAATGAATATCAAGAGTGATCATCCCAACAACCCTATTTAAATTATTAATCTCAAGTATAATCTGATATTGATTTATTTTTCTTTTCTTCTCTGAGCTTCAGTACTTAATTTTAATATACCCTTGATTTTTTTTTCATGGTGATACCATTGAAAAATATCTTTAGCTGAAATTTTTTCTAACAAGCATTTTAATTTATTTATCCTGGATTCTAGTTAACCATAATAATATTAAGAAAGATTCTACAAAAGTGATCTTTAATTTTTCAATGTCCTAACAGGTATGGCGAAAGAAGAACCTCCTTTGTCTCCGGCAAAAGCAGTATCTTTTCTCTGCGATTTAATTTTGAAGATGGTGGGTAACTCGGACAATTACCTCAAGGTTCTGGTTGATGCCGTAGATGTGCTTGTCAAATCTGTGACCGCATCTCTAGATGTCTATAGGTTTTTCGTAGATTTTGCAGAAAAAAGGGATAAGAGAAACAAGAACAGAAACCTTGTTTCTTACCCCTTGAATGTTTATATTTAACTTCTATGGAATATTTTTTATTGTGATGCGCTTATGAAACTGTTCAAAGATAAAATAAAAATAGTAATTTTAGTTTTAGTTAGGATATATGCTTTCCTTAATACAAACGCCCAATATTACTGCCTTGGGTTGATTATACTGATTCGCTCATAGCCTAAACAATCATGGAATAAAGTGATACCGAAAAATAAAGATAGTAAACATATACCCAATAATACCAGATTTTGTTTCTTAATCATTGCATGTTTACATTTATCTTATATAAAACATGTTTAAGAAACTGTTCAAAAATAAAATAAAAATAGTAATTTTAGTTTTAGTTTGGATGTATGCTTTCCTTAATACAAACGTCCAATATTCCTGCCTTCGGTTGATTATACTGGTTCGCTTATAGCCTAAACGATCATGGAATAAAGTAATAACGAAAAATAAAGAGAGTAAACATATACACAATAATATCAGAGACCTTGTTTCTTACCCATTGCATGTTTACATTTATCTTATATAAAACATGTTTAAGAAACTGATCAAAAAGACAAGTGTTAACTTATTATATGTGTATATCGATTTTTTTTTTAATTTTAAGATGTACAGTCTAAAAATTATTTCTTATTAGAATAGATGTTATAATTTATAAAGATACCCAATATTTTAGACTTTTGTTGACTAAATTAGTCTGTACAATTATAAGAAAAAAGAAGTGATAATTATGAAAAAGAAAATGAGTAAATACTTATAAATAACATCAGAAATTTTGTTTCTTACCCGTAAAAAAATTTATATATGTTAGAGTTGTTTAAGACGAAGCCCCTTACCGAATTCAAATGCCAAACGGTTGCTGTGTTCAGAGCCTGTGTTTTTTGAACATGTTCATTGTATTCAACTACTCAGTGATGTATATGTTTCCTCAAATCACATTGGGCCTACTAGCAGTAGGCTCAATAAATTGGTATTTTTTAAGGGAGTTTACGATTTGGGTTTCGCTTCGGATGACCTGTGTTTTTATTTTTATTTATCTTGTTTTTATGACTTATTTATTTTTACAAAAACATTTTTATTGAACTACCTAAGTAATAATAAGTAGGTAGGTATTTAAGTAATTACAAAATAAAACTGTCATCTATTCATGAATTATATTAGTTGCATTAACTACCTAAGAGAATGGTAGTGAAGTTTAATAGGAGCAGGTTAGTATCTATTTTAATAGCAATTGACTATCAATGAATAATGGACGTCACATCTTTTTATCTCCGGTACCAATAAATTGAGCAAGTAAATTGCCTTAGAAAAGGAATTTGAGAAAAATATTCAGGGAGAAGGCGACTCCGTTTTCCAGTCGTCGTTTAATTAAGAGATAATTACAAATTGGTAAAGGTCAGATGTGACAAGACGAGTAAATTATCTTTTTTGGATGAGCGAGACGGTCTGAAGAAGTAAAAGATGTTGAACCAATTGCTGTTCTCGAAGTCGACCGAAAGATTTGCCCATGAGGACAGACAACGAGGTCGTTTACATTTTGGCAACACATTCAAGTCACTCAAATTCTTCCCGAAGATTTCGTATTTTTTAGATACATTCACTCCTGGCCCAACTAGGTTATATGCAAAATCTTTAATGTCTTATTTGCAAGAAACTTCAAAAAATAAAATTGTTTTATTTAACTTATAGTCCTCATGTTGATTTTTTAAAAGTTTTTACAGTCTATATTTTTTTTTTTTTTAAATTAAAATAAATGTTGTACTTGATACAAATGCCTTATATTCCACAGTTGTGTTAATTTTATTGTTTTGCATGTTTCAGGCTACATGCCAAGCAATAAAATCAACACAATTTATTTATAAAAAGTAATAATTAGAAAAAAAGAGAGTTATATTTACAAAAAAATTAACAATCATTATTTGACAATTAATGGAATATTCCGAAACGAAGCCATGGGCCTATTAACAAGCAGTAAACAAATAATACGTTTCGACAATTCACTTATTATTAGGCCTGCAACTGTAATATCACATAAATCCAGCCCAAAGTCATAAGGTGTGCAGAGTATGAGTATTAAAAATGGAGATGATTGGAAACAGAATGAATCCAACTGTTACAAACAAATGGATATGAGAAAATCGAATTTATTAATTTTCATTCATATATTAGGCTGGAATATTCTTTTTTAAACTCTGTATTTAATGTTTAGAAGTATGACACAATGTGATTTCTATAAGGTGGTATTCAAATTATTATTCTTAGCGAAAATCTTGTTTTTTCTTTAGATATCACACAGCACTTTCATCCCCTCGTGTCTTTAATTACTCAATCCCTCAAGAAAAGTTAAATATATGACAATTAAATTAAAAGCAATTTATTTAACTAAGTAATTGTCGATCGGTCAAAATGTATAAATATAGATTTCTGGGCTATATTGGTAATGCTGTTTTTTGTTTAATAAAATATATAAATGAAATTGGAACAGTTTAATTAAATTTGTCTCTTCTAAAGCTTTTCAAGATAAATGTATTGATAACTTACAAGTATCGTTTTCCTCATATTTATTTGTTTCAATTACTTAATACTTTTATATTGTTTTTTAAAACCTTTGATGAGCCAGAAATTAAACTGCATTTTCTGTATCTTTTAAAATTATTATTGGATACAAAAAAAAAGATCATTCCATGATTCATATGCCATTTGAAGAATGTTGGCTATAACAAGAGATTTTTTAAAAAATAGCTAAACAAAGATAAATCCCTAGTCATTTGTCAGTTCAGCAAAAATATCATTTATTTTTCCAAAAATTTGATTTATCTATCTTTAAATTATTTTGTTTTCAGCAGTTTGAACCCTGATTGAATTTTTTTTTGCACTAATAATGATCTATTAATAAGACGATACGTCTCCTACAAAAGCACCTATATTTATATTCACTAAAGTTCATTAATATTCTAATAATGTATGATTATCATATTTATACACTGGCAGTTGTTAGTGAGCAGGTGTGGAATAGGCTGAACAGGAGCCAGGTGGATTCTGGCCAGATGCGATTAAGAAACAATTCGCCATATCTTTGCTAAAATTGGTTCGCTTCTTTGAACGTTCGTGCCGATTTACTGCAGCTTGTTCACAAATAGAACACATTTATGTTTTCATTATTTCTTTTTGACTGCTATCTTCATACATTCTGATTGAAAGACCTATTAATTAAAATTTGACTCCTTTTTTTTTCAATATCTTTAATTTCTCAAATTTAGAATATTTTTAATTATTTTTATTTTATTGAAAATAATTAATATAATCTACCAAAAATTAAGGACATTATGTAGTAGTGATCAAATATTCATCCATACAATTCGTACAGATATAGAATAATAAAAGATACTAGATCATATTTAAAGAAATCATAAAGAAATATATAAACAAAATAAAATACTATAATAATTTATATAAATAAATATGTGAATCTATATAAAAAAATATAATAAAATAGAAAATGATCAAATAATAAATTTAAAAAACATTACATACCAGACAAAAAAAATTAAATTTAAGTAACAATAAAGTAAATACTCATACGCACCTCTATACAATATTTACATTCTGCAGGGGAACTCCGAACCATGCATTTCTTCCCCGTGAGGAAGGCAAAGCTGGGGTCCAAGAGTTCGCAACGCTTCTCTCCCAGCTGCGTCACTAGTAGAACAAATTTGAGAAGTTTCGTTGAAGGATTACTAAGTTTTTGAAATTCTATTTTATTTTAGTAACTATTTATCATAATTTAGGTTGGAAAAGAAGAATGATATAAACATTGTAAGATCCAATTATATAGTTAAATGTTAAACTATTGAAGAAAGGTCCGAATGGTTGTCAAAAAAGAAGCTCGAATACTGCAAAACTTTTTATACTACACTGACTTTGTTTTGCACTGAATTCTGCAGTGCTTGATCAAGGCTAGAAACGATCTACTGGAACTTAGATTTTTTTAATAGGTTATGAGTATGACATGAAATATAATGTAAACTATTATGAGACTAGAAGGTGATGTAAAAAAATCTGTTAACATTATATAAAAATTGGTAACATGAATTAAGAATATATATACAGATTTAAGTATTAGAAATAATTACAGTAATCAATTCTGAACATAAAATTCACTGGTGGAGTAATATCGAATAAATTAATATAATATAACAATAAATATAAAATAAAAAACAGGTATATAGTTGAAACTTAAAGAAGAAAAGAAATAAGGACATAATTAACAAATCTGGATACTACCATTTTGTTTCACAAGTGAAGGTGAAATGCTAAACTATTTAATATCAAACAATGTAAAACTGCTAAATAAGCTAGCTTACTCTAAATGTACTGAATAACGGGAACCATCTCAAATAATTACAGTTTTATAAGCATTATCGGTTTTGAGATGCTGTGATCAAGTAAATAAATAATAAGGAAATGAGTAGTTACAGTAACGTATCGCCTGGTTTTATTGTACAGACTAATCATCTTTACTAATTTGTCTTCCAAGAGTCATACTTTATAATAATTCTTTTAATTAAACAAAATGGAATATGATCTGCTAGTCATCAAATTTATTAATCATGTAGCGGTTGAATTAGATAAGTTGATAAAAAGTTCATATTTTCTGGTTGCCTGTCACCGCAAATGACAACAGATGTGGTTATCACGAGTTGAAATGCTTGGATAGAATCGCAAGTTCCCTGATTACAAGATAATAGGGCCCAAAGTTTAGGTTCTGCGTATATCTTCATTACCTGCTAAAGTCCAAACATAGTTCGAAGTTGGCCTAGGATTTAAAGGACACGAGCACTTTGTTATGCCAAGTTTCTCAGGAAGCCATTAGAAACAGTTGGAGCCACTCTCTAGTCTTTGACTCCAACGTTCTGCAAAGTATACGTCTTAGGCTGACATTATAAATAAGTCTTTTATACTACTAGATTTCTTCGACTGAGATCTTCTATGAAATTTATTTCCAATTTTTATAAAAATCATAAATAAAAGAAATTGTGTGATTGTTGTTATGGATGACGAGGTTGTGGCTGATGCTTTTATGTAACTCGGGCAGTCGTTATAGTGGGTTTATTGGCGGAAAAAAAGGAAATGAAACGTTATAAATTATTAAAAAAATAATATGTTTTCCAAATAATTCAATAATGAAATCTAACAATAATATTAAATGTTGATCAAAACAGTAGTGGCGTTTTATTGCTTTGCAACATTCAATTATCCCTCTTTAAGAACTAAGGCTATAGACCGGGTTTGAATATACTCTTCTTCTTGATTTTCTTGAGACTTTTCGTGATATAGAATAATGCATATTCAAGTAATAACTGTGAACAACATTTAATATGAATATTAATCTTTACAATTCAATAATAAAGTAGTTATAACACATATTATGTGATTCATAATAACGTGAATAATTGACGTTATATAGAGACACACATTTATAGTGGCGTTTTTCTTGTTTTAAAATCCTTAATCCATATTTTCAGTTAGAACAACCCTGAACCCTGAATAATACAGAAAATTTGTCAATTATAAACTGTTTTTTAAAGGTGCTACAATAGCGACAATATATAATGCTGGATTATTTATGAAACAGGGCTTGGTCAAATTTTAAATCTGGAAAAAGAAACCATAGGAGGGTACAAGTGAAGATGGTATTATGGTTAAAAAAAAAGTGGGACACTGGTGTATGTGAGAGGAGCACTCGAGCCGGGAGATTAACAGCAGGAGCGGGAGAAGAACAAAGGGCGCTCTGGGAATTATCTCCAAGTGCCGCCACCAGGGGGCGACTCTGCCGAGGATAAATCACTTTTATAGCCGGAAAAACCTTCCACCTCCTGACGTCATTAGCAGCACGTGCTCGCTTTTCCACATCTAAATGTTCACCAGCTCTTGTACCCGAAATCTAGTATCTGCCTACCATTTAGTTTCTAACTATAGGCTCTTACTGCCAGTCCTTTCATGAAAAAAAAAATTAAATTACCTACTTTTGTGGTAAAAGTAATTTTTATAAGCCGTTCATCAGATGCGACTATAATATTTGAGAAAATTGAATGTATTTACATCATTTTAAAAATATATTTATTATTATTATTATTATTTTTTTTTTTTTTGTGCCGCCATATAATTTCTTTATCTTTGTAGGTTTATTGTGTTCACTACTTTACGGCGTCGATAATACCCTCTAGAACAGCCTATATACCCCATAGCAGGGAATATTTAAGATAAAAATTAGTTAAGGGAAGGAATATATAAATAAGGAATACACAGGATAAAACTTAATTCAATTCCTTTGCTCGCTTTCCATAAGTCAAGAATCTTATTAGTTGCTTATTATTAATAATTAAATAGTGGAAATTCTAGTTTATTGTATAACTCATTCTGGAAATATTCATAGCGCCTAAAAAAAGTTATAATGGTGACTCGTTGGACCACATGAAGTTAATAACAGCGTCATTTGAAACTAGCAATACCATTTCCCAATCTCAGGAAAACCAAATTTGAATAAGTTCTTTTTCAGCGTCAACTCACATAGTAAAATTTAATATTTGAAAGAGTCTCTGAATTACTGAGTTTCTGAAACGAATTGGACATTATGTGCTTCTTTTTACACATATGAGACTTTAATAATCATCTCCAGACCAAAACAGAAAATCAAGGATAGTGTCTTAGATTGATCATTCAGGTTGGTTCACTCATGGCCGTTGTGTAGATGAAAGAGTTGAGGCGTCTCTTTAGCAACCTCTTATCTGCAGTGGCGCCGGTTCTATTCCGGCTTGGGACGAGTTGACTTTTATTTCTTCGCGGTCCCACGCATTGGAAGCTCGATCCTTCTAATTTGTGTAGAATAGGTAAATTATACGTATGATAATACTTTAATATATATGATTATGTAAATAAAAATAATACAATTAGACCGGAATAAAATATATAAACAAATAAACACTTGCCTTTTAGCAAGTCTAAGCTCGATAAAAGCTTTATATTGTATGTATCCAGAACATCTGAGAATTTCCTGCATCCATTTTCACTTAAAAACTCTAATCAACATGGGTATGTTTGTAACACTTATATGGGTTCCAAGCATGTAGGAATCGCAGGGAATGAACTGGCCGATCACGCTGCTAGAGAAGCACTCGCAATTTTAACTCCGTCAGAGATATGCAGGCCTCTTGTAATGGAAGTCAAAGAAAAAATGGCAATCTTTGTGGAACGAAAGCCCAATGAGTAAATTAAAAATTATTAAAAAGATGTCAAGCCCAGGGGTACCTCCAGCCGTAAATGCTGTAGAGAGGAAGTTGTACTGACTAGGCTGAGAATAGGTCACACGAGGCTCACCCACTCCTATCTTATTTCAAAAAAAGAAACGCCTCCGAACTGCCTGTATTGCAATAACAATTTAACAATAAGCTATGTTTTCCAACGATGCCCATATTTTACACCACACCTCAATAGCATAGGACAAAACCAAGAGATCTCAAAAACCATTGGAGACGATGATAAGGCAATAGAATTGGTGTTTCAGTTTTTGAAATCACAAAATTTACTGACAAAAATATAACTTGATCGGAAGGAAAAAAAAATAAATAAAAAAATTAATAACAATAAAATAATAAATAATCAAATTAAAGAATAAATAAAATTTAACGAATATTAGCAAAATTAAATTTAATATAAATAGCGTTGATGACCAATGAAGTTTGGCCCCACTAAAGAAACAAACAAACTTGCCTTTTATTCTGGGTCCGAGGTATATTTGGGATTTTATTAGGAGTAGTTATTTTATTATAGCACATGTGTCCCTATTACAGAGGTCAAAGTTATTATAAATAAATCCAGACATTCGGCATCCTTTGATGCGCTCTGCCGTGTGCAACACATTATGGGATACAGCTTTTAAAAGGCATTGTAGTGAAAAACCTTTTTATTGTGCAGTGAAGAGCACAGGTGAGGGGAAGATGTGTTTTTCACATACCATTGGTTTTAATATTCTGTCTAAGCCTTATTAAATATGAGTGATCGTGCGTAAACGGGTGGAAAAATTAAAAACAGATTAATAAAAATATTAGTAGTTCTGCATTAAATAAATACATTAGTACCATTAAAGTAACCCAATTTAATCAAAATTAAAAGCTAAACCAATTTCTCCATATATATATTATATAAACTACTAATTACTAATAAACGTTTTTTCCTGTTAATATTACATTAAAAATTATAGTCGTCCTATATACAAATTAGTGCATTATGCAAAATTTTCAAATTTGTTTTGAAAAAATTATATTTATTTACTCTATTTTTTTATGATCACCTTATATAATATTGTGTCTATTAGATTGATACAAAAAGTGTATTCATATAAATCATGCGGCCAATTTAGCATATTAAAAAATAAAAATTTAAAGCGAATTATTTTGGACCAATAGTTTAACAAAATCAATAATAAGGTTAACTACATTTAAAGGTGTACCCAGGATCAAAACTATGGGGGGGTATGCTATAGTCAATCGGGGGGGGGGAGTAAGCCATAGTTAATCGATTGATCTTCATTAGTTATAACAATTAGTATTTACTTGAAAAAAATATTTTTTATTAAATTAATATTTTTTTTCACTTCTAGGGGAAAGCTGCTACCTCCTCCAGCCCCCTACTGGATACGCCCATGAATACATATATTAGTATTTGACATTGTCCTCAAATAAGCTGAATCATTGTAACCTACAAGAGTTATCTTATTTATTTTTCCTTGAACAACATGAAATTAAACAAAACAAGCCTTACTTTTTTTTTTATTGTTCATTTATATTAAGAACCCGACATTTAAAATTACTTTAAACAAAATCAATTAATTAACATTTAGAGTTGTTACTTAAGAGACTGGTATTTTTATTATTTACTGTATTTTAAGCCAATATTGTTTTTTATTCAGTTAAACCTAATCTTCACTGTATGGGTGTGAGGTGCTGTTATGTAATCGAAGCCATAATTTTTTACGCAATCTCCTTTTTTCGAGTCCGTATTATGTTCTATTTTACTGTTATTTCTTCACTACATTCATTTGCTGATCATTTTATATTAATAATATTTTCTTTTTTTTTTTTAGGTGAGTAATCGATATTTTTCTCGTGAGTGACATCTTTTTTGTGAAGAGTGAACAGGTAAAATTATTGAACTATTCTGAACTTTTTTTTTTACTTTATATCTGCCCTAACATAAGGGAAACTCTTATTTCCTCTAGTTGTATCTTCTCGTCGATAATGTTGTCAGGGAAGATGGTATTCACTTACCCTTAAAGTTAAAAATGGTGGGGGTAATTGTGGAATAAACTTTCTTTAATTTTAATTAAAACCATCGAAGAGTCCTCTTCTACGAAAGGAGTCCTCGCTGGTAAAATATGCCACTATAGCAGCTAGTCTTTTTATTAGGTAATTGTATTCCTCTTTACTGCTATACTCCTCTTATCTTCTTTGTGATATTATCTTCCCCCTTCCTTTCCTTTGTAGTCTCTTAATAATCTGTCTGCATTATATCCTCCTCCTTTTACTTTTTTTTTCTACTTTAATTTTTATTGAGAAAGCTACTTAAGTTTTTAGATTTTTAGAAAAATCTGAGTAAAAGCATTGGTTATTTATTCTTTATTTTCCTGTTAAGCTACAAGTTAAAAAAATTATAAATCAAATATTTATTGGACATTCACAATCTATTAGTTTTTAGAAGGATTCTAGGTATATTATGATCAGTCAGTTGTAAGGGTTTTTTTTTTTAAGGCCGATAGAACCGAAGCGCATTCTGTAAAATTGTGTTCAGCGATGAGGCGCATTTTTGGCTTAACGGGTTTGTTAATAAGCAAAATTGCCGCATATGGTCGTGCGATTTGATACCTCTCGATTATTTCCTGTGGGGCTACGTGAAGTCACTGGTTTATGCTTATAAACCAGCAACAATTGACGCCTTGGAGGCCAGCATTGTTCGTGTTATTCGTGACATACGGCCAGCAGTGCTCGAAAAAGTGGCCCAAAATTGGACGTCCAGAATGCGCTTCGTCAAGAACAGCCGCGGTGCCCATATGCCCGAAATCATTTTCAAATGTTAATGTCACGTATTGATCTTTCGAATAAAAAAAAAATTTTGATTACAATTTAATTTTTTGTGTTATTTTTTACAATTTCAAGTTCTATCGGGCTTAAAAAAACACCCTATACATTTAAGTACTTTAAGTCGAGTATTGAGTTAAAATGACTTTCAATAAACCATTAAGATTTTTTTGTCATTAAAAGCCGAAGTTTAGAGATGTATTAATAAAAGAAAGCAAGACTAAGGTGGTAAAAGATTACAAGGTTAATGGTAGTAGATTAATTGTATTAAAAACCTAATGTCTTTTCTACCGACTTTATTTTGATCATGAAATAAGAAATGTTTCATCCTACCAGATGGTTTCAACTATAAAATTAAATCCTTTTCTTGTAACCTCCTGGTCCCAAAGTAATTTACGATAATAATATTTAAAATTAAATGACCCAAAGGTTCGATACCGATACTACCAATCGTAGGCTACACACATCTACCCAATGACGTCCGTCCAAACCTAGATCTACTAAATCAGTGTTGACGCATTCCTACCACCTACGCTTCGGTATACTCGTCGCACGTCTTCCTGTCGGTTCAGTGTTTATTTATTTATTATTATTTTTCAAAACTTTATTTTTTGATAGATATTACAATCAATGTTGTTGAGCAATATGTAATAGTGATAACTGTATCAGATGATCAGTAACATTTAACATTTCTGAAATAAGTTAGTTACTAAGCCCTAAACCATACGTGCCCTTTTTATTCACCGTAATGCTGCAACCATTATTTTTACCCAGGCACTGTTCCCAAAATTCAGCGTTGTGTAGGTTAAATTCTCTGCATAACTCATCTTTTTGGTGTGAATATTTTAGGTAATACACTATTTTCGAAAACCTTAAAGCGCTGTTCTTACCTTATTGTAAGCCACGTTTCGAATCAATACAGAACATTGATAAAAATAGTAGTTTTGTAAAGTCTAACTTTTAAGTTTCTTGACAAAAGGTGTGATCAAAGCAATGTCAATAAA
This sequence comes from Halyomorpha halys, assembly GCF_000696795.3. Classification (NCBI taxonomy): domain Eukaryota; kingdom Metazoa; phylum Arthropoda; class Insecta; order Hemiptera; family Pentatomidae; genus Halyomorpha; species Halyomorpha halys. The sequence continues at coordinate 361,748 of NW_027110569.1, forward strand.
ATAGAAAAATATCAATCATATTTAGGAATACCATGGAAGTTAGTAAATCTAGTGTGGACTAAATTTACTGACTTCCTTGGTATTGCCTGTTTATTCACAATATTATATATCTTTTGGTGGTCTATGGAATCGTAGGCTTTTTTGAAATCTATATAAACCCACTAATTGATTAACTACCCCATTGTGTTTCAACTTTTTCTATAATTTTTGAGGATACTGAGTAGTATTGGAAAATAATAATTCCTATTACGGCAATACATTTATTGGGCCTATTTAATTAATTACTTTATTATTAACTATTTTATTTTCTGATTGGAGAAGTTTGTCGGGGGGTGCGGTCAGCAAAGAACAACATAAATAAACAAAACCATATTTATTTATTTTATGCCGACGTTTCGACCTGAGTTTCAGGTCTTCATCAGGGCTATAGAACAATTGTTTTGGTTTGGTATGGTTTTGTTTATTTATGTTGTTCTTTGCTGACCGCACCCCCCCCGACAATCTTCTCCAATCATTAATCTACGGTCAACTATCTACACCTCATTATTTTATTTTCTGTTTTATCTTTGGAATTTTTAAGGCTGATATCCCAGATTTCGTAAAGCTATTTTTTGGGTTAAAATGTCACTGATTTATTTTAAAGTTCTTATTTTTTACTATATGTAACCTACTTGCATCAGCCATTCTTATGGTTCTGTTTAATAACATTATATTTAACATGATGGTCTATGAAGGGCTATCTGTAGGACTAGAGTTGAGACTGAAGAGACTCGTGAATTGCTTTGTAAGATTTATCTTTGGGTTCCCTAGGCGCTCTCAAGTCTCCCGCTGGTATACCGAGTTGAAGTGGCTCTATCCAACCTTCTGAAGGCAATACTTCCTTGGTGTTTCCTATTCCAAGTTCTTAAAATCAAAAACCTACCTATATCCTTGATCTTCTCACTCTTCATTCATCCATTCACTCATTAAACACCAGATCCGAACCAATTGATTTATATATGCCCTCCTATAGAACCGCCTTCTTTAGGAAATCATTTGTCATTAGTGCAACCTCCTTCTGGAATTCTCTTCCTATCTCTATTCGCCAGTCCCCATCCATTCTTTCCTTTAAACAACACCTATTCCTTCACTTATTGTCTAACCAAACCTCCACATCATTGTAATCAAATAAATAGGCATATATTGATCAATAATATAAACAGTAGTTAATGCAATTTCCCAATGTAATTTCATTTTACTTATTAGAAACTTGTTAGTGCTTGCCAGACCAAACTCTTAGTGTATGAACTATGTATTTATTCTTAGGGAACATATGTCCCAGAATTAAATTATTTTTTCATTTCATTTCATGATATGGGTGGCAAGAATAGTAATTCCATATCATATTACAGTTTGTTACTTTCTTTGTCCATTCTATAATTATATCCTTAACTTGCCTAATTATCTGCATATCTAAGAAACTTAATTTTCCTTCATCTTCTAATTCCATTGTAAACATTAATCTGTCTTAATGACTGTTTAATTCTTCCAGCAATTTATTAACATCCTCTGTCTTCATTATACAAAAAATTTCCGATCATTCAGGACTAATCCTCCTAATGTTACGGATAAATTTCGTAAAACCTTCAATTTCAGTTTTTCGAATTTATTTTTCCTCATTTTGAATTTCGACATTAGTTTTTGTGCTCCTATCTATGATCATTTGATACTATCATAACTTAAAATATTTAAAAAAAATATTTTTTTTTTTAGGTATTTTGAGGTTAAATGGTTTCAAAACATTTTATTTTATTTTATACCAGATCGGCCTGGTACATATAACTGGTTGATATAACTGTTATATTATATATATATTTTTTAACAGTTGATTATGAGGAGGGTATAGTCTCGTACAAAAGACACCCCTAACTATATACAATGTTCTTATTAAAAGAAAAAATACATAAATAGATAAGAATAATGCTTCTTAATAAAAGAGGAAAGTAAAATTAATAACAAAAAATAATGATATTGGTACACTTAAATAAAAGAAACAATTGCCCTCAAGTAGTAAAAAAGAAACAAGTTAATTTGAAAAAGGGACGAGAGAAGAAAAGAGAAAAAAACATTAATGAATAAAATGAATAATAATAGTAAGTAAAATAGAGGTAGTGTGACCATGAATTAATTTTATATTTATTAAAATGTATAACAGAATGTCCTGTAGCAGTCTGGGCTTCAGCCTTCGGGTTGAGGTTGGGTTTCCCAGGTTGTAGGTCACTGCTCCTTTAACTGTCGGCAGCTGAGAGTGGAATTTCATGAACCGTTTTTTGATGGAATTCTCTATTGACTCCATCTGTAATTCGCGATGCAATTGGCTATTTCTTATGAACCAAGGAGCATTAACTGCGATTCTTAGGACTTTATTTTTAAAAGATTGAAGTTTTTTCCTTTTCATAAAGGATGCCGCTCCCCAGACTTCACAGCCGTACATCAGCAGTGGCCTGAGAATTGTTTTAAATATAAGAACAGTTGTTTCTTGTTTTAGTTTGGAATTTCTGTTTAGGATAGGACATAGCATTGCTAACTTTTCAAAACATTTAAGGAAACCCACTGAATAATTTGAGCCGTTAAAGTTGAAAATCAGTTGAGTCGCTTCTCAATAAATTTGTTCATACCCGGACTTTCAAATGTTTTCATAAATGGTCAAACTATAGTACATTTCTTAGCGTGTTAGCCTTCTTAGCTAATGCGACCTAATAATTTATGTTTATTGATCTTATATGTTATATTTTTATGTACTGAACGTATATATATTTTTCTTATTATAAGGGAAAGTTGTGATTCGTTAACTTCTACGTCTCTTCGAGATGGAAAATTATAACTCATTTTTTCCCAACAGGCATTCCTGTAGCTATCGACTTATTACTATTTGCCGTCTTTGTTTTTCCATAAACTAAAAGAGAATACTTAAAACATTTTATAACCTTTAAATATCAAGGAATGAGTCGCCGCTGAGTGGAAGCTTTGTTTTTTTTTTAGTAAGTTTCTATGCCTTGCAAATTATAAACAAGCTATAAATAATGTATAAAATTACATTAGATGGAGTGATTAAATAATACAAATAATAAATGACAACGCCTTACTTTATTTGTGCCACAAGATAAGATACTTGTAATTCATCGTAAGTTATAGCGTAAACAAAATTAATGAGTTATGGTAGACAATACTTTCTAGAAATAAACAGAACTTTTGCCAAGATTCTTCTTTGTTTTTATCTAACTGTTTTAATGACGAACATCTTTCTCGTGTTTACCTACTTTTACTTACATCAATTCGCCCAGACTGTTCTGTGATCGACTGTATTATGGATTTATTATTATCTGATGATGGAATTACTATATTTGTTGTGTTTAATATTTAATAAAAATAGAGTAAACAACTTTTAGATTATGACGAAATGGCTTGTTTAAGGCATGGTTTAATAATTGTTATTATTATTGTGTTTTCTCAAGTCTATAGCTTAATGGGAAAAATCCAAAAAAAAAAACAAGTTATTCATGTTACATGAGTCCATGTAATGTATAAAAATTCTATCCAACCATTCGTCTTGTAAAAAATTCATAACGGCAAAAGTTGCAGAACTTATTCTGGTAGTTGTTAAGAAGTTTCTGAGCGGCTTATAAGTTTGATTTCAGGCGATGAATTTTGATGAGGTAATTAATTTCTATCCTCCACATTGGATTAATACATATCCATTTATATTGAATTTACACTACGTTTTTGTACTTAAGCTGATGTTTACTAGACCAAACGCTTACTCACAATACAGTTAGTAGTTAGGGGTCTGCATGTCTGCAACTTGTAGGAGGGCTATCTGTTGCCAATGTTATCTAGAAAGTTCTACACTAGCAAGCACATGTATGTGCTTGTCTTGCTAACAAGCGAGAAATTAGCAGTTGACCACATGTTAAAGCACCTGACGCTTGTAAAATATTTTGAGAAATTTGTAGGAATCATTGATTCAATATTCACACTGTTGTAATTCTGGAAGATAAGTGCAAATGTATACAAACATTAATATAGGAAGTTTATTAGTTTAACGTTTGTAATTGGCAAAGAAAGATGGTGGGGTATGGCGGTCAACAAAATTTTTAAAATAGAAGAATAAAATATTTATTTGTCACCAAGGATTTCATCAGAGTTTAATGAGAACAAGACGCAAATATTTTAACATATGATAAGACTATAAAAATACAGCTATAAATTGTAAAAAAAAAAAAGATGGTTTAAAAAAATAATTGACATGGAAAGGGAACGTAGTATATATAAAAGAAAAAAATAAATATAAATAAATGAATACTAACTAATAATTGATTTAGTAATGAGTGATAGAATAGCAAGTGTACTACTGGAGCTATGGATAGCGAAATAACAATATGTAGAAGTAATTAAAAACATTATACAACCAAAACAAATAAATATTGATGGAGTAGATAAGAGTTATGTATGACCCAATTAAATATGAAGAGGGCAGATTCGTAAATATTGTTATATGGAGTAGCTAGTACAAATAAATGGATAAATAAAGGAATGATGAATTTTATATAATATGCATGCTCATCTAAATCCTGGAAGATGTTAACCCTCATTTAATTTAAGACAGAAAAGATACTGGTAGGAGTAGGAGGTAGAGTGGAGAGTTTAAGAGGGATTTGTGCATTGCAGGAACAATAAATGTACAGTAGAGCTTTGCCTCCGTGGTTGTATTCCCTCTGATTTTTTTTTAGTGGAAATAAAAGAAAAGTAATATAATTGTTTGAATATTTTATAATGACGCTGAGAGGAGGAAGCAAAAAAGAAACGTTTCTTTAATACCTACTCGATTCACTTCAAATATTTAATTAAAAGAGGCTTTGGACATTTTACATGGTAATGGTTGATTTTTCTGCTTCGTTTTAAACAAATGTGGGACTCCTTGAACCCTCATAAACAGATGAAAGATTGTAAAGGAAACGTTTGAAAGAAGAAGAAGAAGATATATTAGGATCAAGAATGAAGTAGAACTTGTTATATTTCAATATTTTGATCAGATATTGTCCAAAATCAATAGGAGCCCTCTTTTGCCTGTTTATAACTTTAGACTCATTAAGAAATCATTTTAAAAAATAAAAAAATTGGATTTACAGAAAAAAATGTTTTTAAAAAATAAGAATGAATTTTTTTGTAGGGTGTCTCTCTCTATCTCTCTC